>NT_165979.1:350487-393883 GCF_000143365.1 Chaetomium globosum CBS 148.51
CACGCAGGCCCGCCACGGATCTCCCTTGTGGCTCCGCGTGATGCCGGAGCTTGTGGCTCGTGTTTTTTAGTTTGGGAGGCGAGAGGGATGTAATGTTTGGTTGAGTTCATCGGAGGGTAAGAGAATTTAAGGGGGGCGTGTAGAATCAGAGTGATGGCGAGGGTGAATTATCGGGAAAGGGGGGTGGGAGAAAGAGGTTTGCGGGGATGTTGCCTGAGGAGAGGCCGTATTTGGATTTGGTGGTGGATGGGGCGGGCGGGGAGGTGGTGGGGAAGACGGTTAAGTTGTTGAAGCCTGGGGGTGTGATTGCGAACTATGGGATGACGGTCGGGCCGAAGATGGACTGGCTGATGCAGGCGACGCTGAAGCATGTTGAGTTGAAGGGCACGACGATGGGGTCCAAGAAGGAGTTCAGGGAGATGGTGGAGTTTGTGAACGAGCACAAGATCCGGCCGGTTGTGAGCAGGGTGGTAAAGGGGCTGGACAACCTCGAGGGGATCGATAGTCTGTTTGACGACATGAAGGCGGGGCGGCAGTTCGGCAAGCTGGTGATCCAGATTGATGGAGACGACTCGCCGCCCAAGTTGTAAGAGTGGGTGAGACGTGGCAGGTGGAAGGGGAGGTGTCGCGGAGTCACACTCGTAGAATTTAGGTCTCAACCCAATGTGCCAGTTTAAACGCTAAATGGAGACCCTGCTGTGTACATGCTCGCCATGGCTTGACGTTGTAAAGCCCCCATCTCTTCGCTTCGGCTTACCACACCGTCTCAATAACGGGTTATCTCCCATCCCTCCCTACCTAACCAGCTGATACTCATATCTAGCATTGTTGTTACCACCCTACCAAGCCGGTCTGTGTATAGAACCCCCAAAACCACCGGGGCTAGTTCGCATATGGTGGTGGGGGATATGCTACTGGGGCATATGGTGGGGGGGATTCGTCCGGTCGATATCGGAAGCCCGGTTCAGTCATCCAGCGGGAGAGGGTGTCGACGTCCTTCTCGGAGACGAGTCTCTCATCCGTAGACACCGCCTCGGTGACGAGGCTATATATAGGCACGAGAAGTTCGCCATCCTGCTCACACGAGGTAGCCTTGACTTGAACTGTGAATCGGGTATCACTCCCGTGGGCCGAAGCATGGCGTTTCGCCTTGGTTTGGATCCACTGCAGGAGATTTGCCAGGCTCCAAAGCTCCCCCGATTGCTTTTGTCTCCAGGATATCAAGGCCCCAGGGTAAACCTGGGCAGCGGACGACTCCCAGAAACCCTTGCTCAAGTCAGCCCCGAATCGGCTGAGACAGATCTATTGGCAACCAGCGAAATAGATCCTGGGCATAAACTCTGAACAAGATTTCCTCACTGCAGCCTCACTGGGGTTACTAAGAGACCCATGGTTGTCCTGAACGACGATTTGGACAGCGTGGTTGATGGTGGCTCCGTGGTGTCGGCAGCTCCGAAGAGCCACGCAGTCAAGCTGCTCCTCTGACTTCATTGCCTCCATCAGGTTATCGTCCTGGATGACGATGGTGTACGGGGGTATCACACTCTCTCCTGCAGTGCGTAATTTGTATGCTGTCACTCGCTTGAAGCACTGCGCGTTCATCTCCTTCATCCTGTCGCACAAACCGAACCGAGGCGGAACGGAGTGGCCCGTGGCCTCTGTCCGAAAGCGACCGCATCTTGGGCCCGAAGCCTTCATGAATACCTTGCCGTGGACGACGTGGACAAAAAGATTCAGATGCAACGCGGTGGTGGGACGCGGCATTTGGCGGTATACATCGCCGGCGACATTGAATAGCTGCACCATGGTGACCGAATCCGTGACGAAATCCGCATTGCAGATGGTGAGTAGGACCTCGGGTTTATACTCAAGCAGGCTCTCATGTCCCGCGCGAAACAAACCCCGGAACATCTCGGGGTCGTCTGGATCTCCTCTCTGCATTGGAGTCGTAGTACCTCTCGGGGGTGAATTCGAACGGATTGAAGCTTGAAGGGGGTTTGATTGGGGGCCGCCCTACGATGGACGGATGGGTGTAGAATCCCGAAGTATAGGGTGGGCGTACCGACATACCTTCGATGATGACCGCGTCATGATTTGTTGTACAGAACCCCATCAAGACTCGTGCTGGAGTAAGGAATCCCTTGGTAGGTGCCCCCGAGCGGGTTAGGAAAAGGTGTAATGGCTCGGTGTCCATGTTGATCGGCCTATGTAGCGGAGCGGGATGGTTGAGAAGGGGCCGGGTTCAGTGGTATGATTTGCTGGCTACCGTTGGGCGTCTCGGGGGCGTTTAGCCTGTGGAGGTTGTAGGGATGTTGATACTAGTGCGTTGCGGTAGCGTTGCCTCGAGCCGGGCTTCATTGGGAATGTTGAGAACGGCGGGGTACTATTGGGTGGGCTCAACAGGTACTTTCAGTTGCAAAGGGAGAGCACTACCCATATACAGTACCGGTTCTGAACACCTTCAAGTTGGCCACCGAAATCCGCGACTGTACCTTCCTTCACACCATCGTCACAGTCCCATCGAACTGAACGGGTGGGGTCCGCGACTACCAGGCCTTCTTCGCCAGACGTAACCTACCTTCCAGATTCCTACTCCCGTCCCCCCATCACCGCCAACTCCTCCTCCGTCGGCCTCCGAATCCCCTCAAAATGCCCCACGCCGCCCCTCAACGACCCGCCATCATTCCACACCCAGACCCTCACGATCCCCTCGCCGACCTCCCCCGTATCCACCTCGGGCGTATTCATCATAACCGGCCACCCCTCCACGCCAATCTCCTCATCCCTCTCCATCACCCACCCCATCTGACACCGCCATTTTACCCCCTCCCCACCACCATCACCAACAAGAAACCGCCTCCCCCACGCCGCAAACACCGCCGCCAGCTGATCCGCCGTAAACCATCTCCCATTCCCCATCCCCACATTCCCATTCTCCCTCTGCACCACCTCGGACGCATACACCACCCTCAACTCCTCCAGCGTCGGCACCCTCACCCTCAACCCCTTCCCCTCCCCTCCCACAGATGACAAACCATCCAACTGCGCTCGCGCAGAAAGAATCAGCGCATGGAACCCGCACTCGAGGTCTGTGCCCGGCGTGGGGAGCCGTGTGTACCGGCCGTGGGGGAAGGCGTCCCAGAAGCGGTGGCGGGCGCGGAGGTAGGCGGCGCAGCGGCGGAGGGAGGCAGAGGGGGTGGGCAGGATGTCCCGGGCGAGGGAGGTGGGGAGGGGTGTTGGGGTGGGGATGGGAAGGGGGGGGTTGGGGTTGAGGGGGTTAGGGTTGGGGGAGTTGGGGGTGGATGGTTCACTGGGGGTGGTGGTTATGGCCATTGTGGTTGTTGTAGTTGTTGTGATGTGGTTGATGAATCCTAAATTCGAGGCTGAAGTTAGAATTAGGTTGGTTGGATACCAGTTGAGGTCTGGCGATCCGAGTTTAGCCGCGCCCCCCGATCCGGCACATCGATCGGCGATGTGGATCCCGGCGGCCCGTGAATGTCAGATTCAAAGGATCCGATCCGATGTCCAAAAGGAGGGAGGCGCCGTGTCTCGGACCGGATTTACAATTCCATGGCATGCCCTCTTGCTCAGCTTCCAGGTTCCCTCTACTATCTCCGGACTAGCTAATCGCCATGTGTCACGTTGCGTCATCAACCTTGCCTGCGGTGATCCTTCTACATAACTACATACGCCAGCTGACGGCGGGTCCTATGCTGTGGATAGGGGCGTTCAGGGGCGCTGCTGAGAATGTGAAACTGGCATCGGCTCAGCCCTCGGCCTGGGTTGGTGGGGTCCGGTTGACGAATACATCGTGCCATGCGGCGGAATGCGAATGCAACTACACAGTACATCAAGAAAAGGTCATGTGAGCGACGGCATAGCAGTGGCTCAAGTCAGCATCCAGAATGCTGCTCGATGGCGGGTTCGGGCCTATTCAATTCCAACGTTGCTTCGGTTGCTTCGGTAAAACTCGCCATTCTCCGGTCATTCCGTTGCACAAAAGCGAGATGACAGAAAAAGAGCGTTGTATTCGTATCCGAAAGCGAGTTGCGTTGGGTTGTGGCTGAGATCCTGTGTAACCTGGGGCCCAAGAGCCGACCGAAACATGCAGAGTTATTTCTAGAAGGTTGTTGGGAAACATGCGAGACTGGAACGAGTGCCGAGCCATGGTAGTATCCATGCAGCCTCACCCAGGTCTCAGCACAGAATCATACACCAAAGGTATATAATACAGTCCTGTGCAGGGAGAGTTCTTGGTGGGTATTCGCGAAGCAAGCTTGTCCCATTTCTGAAGCTGGCCTGCGAAAAGCAGTAAAACAAATCGCATGATCGTAAACACCACGGCTGGCAACATCCGCACACAACGCTGAAAGTAAAAAAAAAAAAAAAAAAATATCTGAACAATCGAAAAAAGAATTACAAGTCTGAGAGCAACCCTATCGAACCTGTGAACAGTTCAACAACTCCCAAGAAGAACCCAAATGCGGGTAGAAGATGGGCAGCCGTGGCCACCCGCGCGCATCGAGTTAAGGAAGCGAACCGCATGCCGCCTCAGAAAGCAGGCGAGCAATGAAAACCTGCCTGAGGCTGTTCCGAGGATACCAGACAGCCCTCGAGCCCGCCGGGTCCCAGAAAGCAACCCAACTCCCGACCAATGCAAGATGTCCCTCAGTTCGTTCATATGCGGGCATAGACCCAATTCCGGCTCCAGGCGCCACAACGAGTTTCCCGTCAAACCGATCATGTATACACGTCGCCGCTTCCATTCCCAGGTTCCCCCGTCGTCATGCATTATCGAGACAGTTTTGCGACGGTTCGGGCCCTCACATGAGCACGCACTTGGAGCAGCAGCCCGCCTGCGCGTCGTCGTCGGCCATGTCCATCTTGCCCATGCCGCCGCCGTTGTGAGAAAGACCGCCACCAATGGTCGGCCCGCCCTGCATCTCGCGGTTGTAATTCCTGATCGCCCGGACGACCTCGAAAAAGGCCGGCTCGACGTTCGTGTTGGTCTTGGCCGATGTCTCGAGGAAGGAGCAGTTGAACTCGTCTGCCAGCATCTTGCCCTCTGCAAACGGCTGTTAGCATCAAAGAAAAAGAAACGAGACACCACTCCGACTTTGAAAGAAATGGTTTACCTTCAACCGAGACCTTGCGCTCGCTCGCCAAATCAAGCTTGTTGCCGACGACCACCATGGGGAAAACGTCCTTGTCCTTGACGCGCAGGATCTGCTGTTGGAAGGTCCTGATCTCTTCGAAGCTCTCGCGGGATGTGATCGAGTAGACAAGGAGAAAACCCTCGCCGGTGCGCATGTATTGCTCCCGCATCGCCGAGTACTCCTCCTGGCCAGCTGTGTCTAGCACGTCGAGAAGCGCCACCTCATCGTCTACCATGCACTGCTTGCGGTACGAATCTACCAGAATATCAATCAATTGCTGCGGCGGCGGTAGAGGGGGAAGGGGTGGTTTGCTGCTGCGTACCCTCAATGGTTGGGTCATATTCGTCGACGAAATGCGACTGGATCAGCTGGATTGTGAGGCACGACTTGCCGACACCACCGCCACCGACCACCACCAATTTGTATTCTCTCGTGAACTGCGACGCGATCAGATACATGCGACAATCAGCCAATGAAAACCAATGGGGGGTGGCGATCGCACACAAGACGCGACAAGAAGCTGGGCAACATGGTCGGCCGGCCGATTGGGGGAGTGACAAAAACAACAAACCTTTGAGGCCATCTTTGTGGATGTGTGAACTGAGAAAAGAATCGAGAAAAAAGATGACGACTCAAGAACTGTGGCTGTTAGTCCTGTTGATGGAAAAAGCTGAGCTTCACCCTCAGACAAGGAAGACCGCTCTTCGATATGCCGAATTTACGGAGTCGGTCGCCAACCTTGCACGGGATAATTCCGATCGGTGTTGTTCGCCAAACGGGTAGAGGGGGGATGCTGGGACGACTGACATTGGTTTTGGGGAGGAATTGCCGTCTAGAAGAGAGCAGCGCTTGCGCGATGGTCCGATGTGGACGCGAGGCGAACACCCCTTTGGATTATGGGAAGATCGGCAATCGAATTTCTCTGGAACCGCCCGGGGGCTGGTGTTGCTTGCCTTTTGGTCCTGCCGAAGCTGGTGACTTGGTGGTTTATCGGGTAAGTGACTGTGCGGTGGCGATCACAGCAGGTCAGTCGGCTCGAGGTTGAAGGAGAAAGAGCTGCACGGAAAACGGAAAAACAGCTTGAGAAATCGAGATTACGCTGGAAGAACCGCTGTACCGCTGGCCAGAGAAGGTCAAGTTCAAAAGCGCGGCCAAAGAGGAAGAGCTGCAAGCCAAGGCAGCTAGGCGGAGAGTGGAAAGGGGTCCGTGTGCCTTCCGGGGTGCAAGTGGTGGGCCAGGCTCATCGCCCTTCTGATTCGCGAATGTCACGGCGCCAGACAGTGGGGGACAAAGGGTAGTTCCCCATCCATCAGCTTGGACTTGCCTGCTTTGGGGGTCGGCAAATTGTTCTTTTTACCCTCGCACTGTGGCAGACCGAGTGACCTCACTTCACGATACCTCCCTGACCACAATCCTGTCTCAGCCTGGATTCCTAGGTACCTAGGTAGGTAGCTTTGAGGCTGCTGTGTACCTCGCGGTCAAAATGGTGCAGAAAAGTGAGAATGGAAAGGCCACTGGTGACAAGCTGAGGGACACCCCATGCTTCTATCACCTTTCACATCACAAGTCATCTGTGGCGGATGAGGTTGTTGGCCCACCCCACATGCAAGCGCCCTGGTCCCTGAATGAGGACGATGAATCTTTTTGGAGTCCTGGTAGGGTCTATACAAGCATATTGCTTGTCAACTATCGTGAGGTTTTACTGGTTGACTGTGGGTAATAAGATGGCTACAGACTAGGAGAACAATTCCATCGCCAAGAATGAAGAGACGATTCGGAGTTGACGGAAGTGGCCTTTGCCAGAAATATCGAGTACAGTCCTATCGACCTAGGCATGTCAGGCACTGATGCAGAGCGGTCCTGGCCCCGCCCCGCTGCAGGATGCGCGAGCGGCTGTCCGCGTGGAGACCCAGCCAGAAGAACCCAGCCAAGCCCTGGGAAGTTCCTGCTGTTGGGACCGCCGTCAAGCAACGCGACCGCAGCTTCAATTCGCCGCTGTGGCTCGAGGGTGGGTAAGGCTGACGACAGCCTGTCGAGAGCCTCATCGCCTTACTGACCTCATATCGTCAGGTCGTCCTGGTGTCAGCAGTCAGCCACCTCTCCGAATGACGCATTGTTTTTTTCTTGTCCACACATGACCAAAATGACTGCGCCGTTGCGGATGGTGGTTCGAATCACTCCATTCGACTCAGCCTGAGGATCCGATGCAACGCACGCGGGTGGCTTCCAGAACTCTGCCGCATGTTCCTCGGCAGGCTAAGTTTGTGATCTGTAATTGGAACAGACGTCCCACGTTCAGGCCGAAACCCCCAATTCAGCAGACGAACCGACCGTGTATGTACAACCTGCGCGAGTTTCTGGATTCGAGGCAGGGCACTCGCTTGTTTAGTCGGCACGTCCATCCCGGAGAAGTGTGGCAGACAACACGGTCTGGGACGGGACAAGCAGTTCCACGGCGCACCAGAAGTGCCGCCATTGCCAATTCCTGATCACGGAAATGCCCTCGAGGGCGGCTAACCGGTGTAAACCAGGAGCCGAGATTCAGCGAGGTTCAGCGCGTCAATTCACGCCTCACTAATATGGTCAAGTTGATCGACAAGTCTTGGTTTGTAGCGACCCGATGAAGCGCGTTCCTCTCTCAGCAGGTGTGTGCTACCAAATTGTGGTGGATGCTACCAGACGCCAGACCGCCGTAAACAGCTGTGATGAAAAAGTGACCGACTGATCACATTTTCCCGAGGAAATCGGGGTGGCCGATTCGGGCCCGTTTTCTGTGCCGCAACTGCGCTTCCGCTGGAACACAGGAGGAACCCAGGTTCTCTGCATCGCGACCTTTCCGGGGCCTGGGACACGACGCTGGCAAGGCTGGCCGTCCGTCCGCCACAAACGCCGTGCGCTTGCTATCCCTGCGATATTGCGGGCCGGGAGAGAAGCTTCGTTTGAGAAGCAGGGGGACAAGACGGGAAGTGGGATTGGAGTTCCCCACACCTGATATTACCACTTCCGGTTGCTTTTGTGGGGTAATTAACGCAGCTCTCTCCTTTTGAACACGGCGAACGCCGTGTTGAGGGCTCGGTGAGCCGTCCTAGGCAGGATCTGTTGTTGGCGTGACACTGCCCTTGATTTTCTGTCCCTCGAGTCTTTTTCACCAAACTTGGAAACCCCCAAACCTAAAATCGAATCCTGGAACAGCTTGTGGCCATGGCTCCGATGGCTTCTGGCTATGTGGGGTTGTCTGTGCGCTAGCTTCTCTTTTCCTCCGTCGCCAAGCTCCATCTCGAATGAAACAAAATCACCTTCAGGGGCTCGATCAGTCGAAACTGGCGGAACAATCCCAACATCACACCCGAAACTCCCCGGACTTTCGCCTCGTTATGGCGCCCCCTATTCTATCGGACGGGTCATCAACCCTTCTAGAAGTAGTCTAGAAAATTGCCCGCCGAGGGTCTGCCGAATAGGGAAAGCGATTCACGACATGGGGACCCGTGGGAGTGACACCATCCCGTATTAATTTGCCGCCTGTGTAGGCGAACAAAGATCCGCTCTCGCTTGCAAACTGCGCACTGTACGGTCAAAAGACGACCCGGGACCCTTATCACCAGGGCTCAAAGGATGGAGTTGAACCAACGTCGATTACTTTCCACCACGGCCAATGGCCGGATGCGTCACTTCGATTCTTCCACCTCGTCATCCTCAATTTCCTCCTCCTTCCCTGGCGTTATCAGCGTTCCCGTCACATTTAACAGGACCTCGGGTGTGATGGTTTCGAGATACTCTTTGTCCCTGCGTGGCCGGTCAGCCTCCCCTCGCATCACACAAATCTTACGCGCGTATACAAGGAGAGACGATACATACCTCCCCACCAGCGTCACGACGTTCTTCTTCTTGCCCCACCGCGGATAGCTCCCGACTTTGACCCCCTTTGGCTCGACACGCGCGGCCAGCTCTGTGAGATACTCGGCCACCGTGCTCTCGGACAGCGGCGTCAGGATGCTGACCCGAATGATCCCCTTGCCCTCCGGGTCGGTCAGCCGGGGAAGAATGCTAGGCGTCATGCCCTTGAGGAGCTGGGTGACTGTTGTTTTTCATTATCAGCATACCTCACTCATGTTTGGATGACGCCACCAAGAATGAAAAGGCCTTACATAGTCTTGGTATGCCGGGCAGCACATGCACATTTCCGTTGACCACGGCAATGGGCACCCAAAGGTCCTGGCAGGGGAATAGGAATTGTTCCTTAAGCGGCCGGTTCACGTCAGTGGGCAGCTCGACCATGCGCAGTTTCGCACGCCGCGCTGGTGAGTCCTCGTCCCAGTTGAAGACGGCCTGGTCGGGTTTCGGCTTGGAGAGCTGCTTCATCAGCGCATAGGCCTCGTCGTGTAAGATTAAGGGCAGGTCGAAGGCTTTGGCTATTGACTTGTAGGTGATGTCGTCGTGGCTGGAATGGTAAGTATTGGAGAGGATGGGTCAAAGGGGTGGCCTACGTTGGGCCAATGCCGCCGCTGGAAAAGGTTAGCCTAAGATAGGTACCCAGAGGCACTGTCTACGAGGCGACTTGCCTTGTCACCACAAAGTCATATCGCTCGCTCATACGGCGGACAGCCTCGACAATCTCGGCTTCGTCGTCTTCGACGACTTCAACGCGTTTTAGGCTCTGCCAGGTGAGGTAAGTGGCATGCCGTGAACCATTTTTGAAAGTGACATACAATCCCTAAACCGAAACACCATTTGGCAAAAGAGTGCGAGTTGGTCTTCCTCTTTGCGTCAGCCTCCGTAACAACTACCTACGCAGTCATGCTCCGGCAACTCACGTCTTTAGTCTACAACAATATCACCAGTCAGCGTCGGCAATCTACACAGACAATTTTGCAACCTGCCTTTCCACCCAACACTTCATCGCCAATGATAAGGCATGCTGCCGTCTGAATCTTTCTCGAGGCTCGCTCACTTGCTGTAACCCCTGACGCCATTGTGCTGGCCACCGCTGTCCCTCTTGCTGCGGCAGATGAGTGAGCGAGGTTAGGGAGCGGCCGTAAGAAATGACGTGATACTTGAGATAAACGTGAAAACATGGGGTCGTCTGCGCAGGCTGTTGTTATAAGGGCTAGGCGTGCTTTATACATGCATGTATGTATGTAGTTTATATGGAGCGGACCTGCAAAGAGCGGATGAATCGACCCCGAACCTGCCGCGTTCCAGGCACTTGGGGGCAATTGCTCCGGCTCTTGTTGTGAAGGGGAGTGGGGCTGGGCAGCTCGAGACTGAGTGAATGCGGGGCAGGGCACTCCAACATGCACCCCACCTCAAACCACGACTGACGCGAGTTGATCGCCGAGCTCAAACGTGACAGAGGTATCAACAGACCAGACAGACGAGACGACCATCACCATGGTATACCACCCCCCACAGCCTCTCAAAGCCAATGGGGAGCCCCAGATTAAACCGCTCAGTGGCTCCGGAGCGTCCTCAAGCTAACGACCGTCCCTTCTAGAGTTCCGAAGCGAGGCTATATACGTTCTCGCAAGAGACAAAAGACCACCTGCGAAAGTTCCGTTTGGGGACATCGCGGTCCAACGACCCTCAGGCCGTCATCTGTATGTATGTCTCGCGACACCACCCTCGTCTTCACCTGTCAAACTCGCCCATCCCCTGACCCTAAGAATCACCGAGAGACGTCCGCCAGCTGACCTTCTGCCCGCCCCAGACATGATCGATAAGCAAACCAAGGAAATCCGTCAAGATGAAGACCAAACAGTGTACAAGTCCCTCGACGAGCTCGCCGAGGATTTGCCAGACCACGCGCCGCGGTTCGTGCTGCTGAGCTATCCGTTGACGCTGGTATGTCAACCAAGCCGCTGCACAACAAGCGTATACATGAGGGCTGGAGTCTTAAAACTGACTTGATACCTGTCGCAGCCTTCCGGCCGGCTCTCGGTCCCCTATGTCATGCTCTACTACCTCCCGACGACGTGCAACAGCGAGCTGCGCATGCTGTACGCCGGGGCCAAAGAGCTGATGCGGAATACGAGCGAGGTGACGCGGATTCTGGATTTGGAGAGCGCTGAGGAGTTGGAGGAGGTTCCCGAAAAGTTGGCATCTCATTAGAATTGCCGTGAGGAAACAAGAGCGCAACCGAGGGTGAAGAGGGAGGGGGGGATGGGGGAGCGCGAAATAGTGGGCATTACGAGTGATGATCTTGAACGATAAAGGCCATATTTTGTTTACTCCAGGCATTATAAGCTAGCCCTCCGGCACAACTTCCTTCGGGTCCAAGCCAATCTGTCCCGCCAACCCCCTAACCACCTGTTTCAGCGCGAGACACGCGGGGCTGTCCGGGAACGAGTCAAAGAAGCTCTCGCCATAGTCACACGCCATGCCTAGCCGGGGGTCCAGTGGTACCGCACCTAGGAACGGGATCCCCATCTCCGCCGCCAGCGCCCGGCCCCCGCCCGTCGTCGCCTGAAAGATCTCGGTCGCGTGCGTGCACTTGGGACACACAAAGAGCGACATGTTCTCCACCAACCCCAGAATCCGAATGCCCGCCTTCCGGCAAAAGTCAATCTCCTTCCGCACGTCCAGCAGCGATACCTCCTGCGGAGTGGTGACCACAACGGCACCCTCGATCCGGCTCTCCTTCAAAAACGTGTTTACGCTCAGATGCTCGTCGCTCGTGCCTGGCGGGGTGTCCACCAGCAAAAAGTCCAAATCCCCCCACTCGACGTCCTTCAGAAACTGCTTGATCAGGCCATTCTTCTTTGGTCCGCGCCAGATGATGGCGTCGTCGCGGTTGGGCAGCATGAACTGGATGGACATGACGGCGAGGTTGTCGGCGGCCCAGACGGGGGACCAGCCGCTGCCGCTGACGTGGATGGTCTCGGCCTCGACGCCGAGCATCTTGGGGATGCTGGGCCCGCAGATGTCCGTGTCCATGACCCCGACCGTCGCCTCCGGGTTCGTCGCCAGCGCCTGCGCCAGCTGCGCCGTCAGCGTGCTCTTGCCCACCCCGCCCTTGCCGCTGAGCACCAGGATCTTGTGCTTGACCCCCGCCAGCCGCGCTGTGATCGCCGGGAGGTCCGGGTCGGGCCCCTTGGGCGCCGATGCGCATATTGCTTGGTTGGGACACCCGGCGCACGAGTCGGCGGTGCCGGCCTGTTCCGATTCCGGGCCGGGGCAGTGTTCGGGTTCGGGGGCGACGAGCTGCGGTTTCTGCTTGAGCGGGTTCGCGAGGACGTCCTCGACGGGCTCGGGGGTTTCTAGAGATGGTCCCATGATTGGTGAGCGTAGCGAAACTACTCGATATGGGCTGTGGTGAGGAATGCAGTCCTCAGGTTTTCGTTGTGTTTGGCTTAGAAATCGCCCCCCCATGGCTGTCCCGGAGTTTATGGTGGGGCTTTCACTTATCTTATCGCCCCCACCCCGCCGAACATGGGGCCGGCGCTTGCGCTCAGCGGGCACTGCGGGTCAACTGCCGATCCCGGACACCCCACGTTTCCGTCCCAAGCCCACGGAAAGACTGGCGAGATGGAACCCGGGCCTCGAGCATCCATGGACCGCTTTTGGGATGGGATGGGATACGATGGTAAGCCGCGGGATAACCGTGTTTATCCGGTAACGGTTCTGGGCCTTCTTGGAACTGGCTCAATGGGGGTCATCCTGTCGAGACGAAGCAACACGTACGCATCCCTCACAAGTCCGCAGAAAATGAATATGAGACCATATGCCCATCCATCAGGAGCGGGGAAAGGATCGAATCGGAACTCTCGATGGATGCCACCTTCTCGGCCCGTCTCGTCAAACAGGCCACCGCCAAATGGGGTCATCCATCACATGCTCGCTCGCCCTGAGACTCTCCACCGGTGTCGTCCTCCTGCGGAGCGCGGCGGCCCATGAGCGGTGACAGGGCTGCTGTCTGATACGACGGGAGGTTCAGGGAAAAGAGATGAGTGGCGGTCTGCGTTCGCTTCTTTGCTTCACTTGCGCCCGTCGCCCTTCTAATAGGTGGTCCCATGGGGTCCCGCGTCCTAGATCGGAGCGCAGAGTGCAGCCGCCCACTCCCACATCATGACCCCCGTGGTAGGGTAGGAAGACATGACATGCCGCCTTGCGCTGGGGAGTCAAGCGGGCCGTTGACTCGAGAGACACCGCTCTCTTTGCGCTCGACTGGTGATTGGGCATCGGTCCTCCACCGGGCCAACCACGTCATTAGATGGCGCTACTCGAGGGGTGTGTTCATCGTCGGGCGCCTATGGCATCGTAAATTGCGGGGGACGTTGGGTAGTCATCGGTAGCAGGGTGCAGATGCGCGGGAGAAATACAACGGTCTGAACTTGACGTTGGGCCATTTGTCAATGGTCGAGGAGCAAAGTCTGGGGGAGGCGTGCCCATCCAATCCATCGCAGATGCAGGCGGGAGAAGAATAGGGCAGCCTGTCAGGAGCCGTCACAGATGCAGGAGGAGGAAATTGGCGAAGGTGAGTGGTAGGTTCAGATGGCGGCTGGAGCCGTTTTGGCGGACCCTGCATGAGTCGTTCATATGACAGCGTGCGGGAGAAGAAAAATTAGCGTGTCGAGCAGACTCGAGCTAGGGTGCGACCCCTGCCGGGCCCTGTCAAAAAACTCCCGGGTCATTGTCATTGGAACCACGCACCTCAACGATGCTTGACTCCCACGCTGGAATGAGGCCAGAACCCAGCCAGGACTCCACACCACTTCGCAACCCACTGCTGCACCGTTGCCCCATCTCAGGTTTTCGTCGAATCGAGAGAGGACGCCCAACATCGTTTGAAGCAGATAATAACCCAAGTCGCGGCTCCCCGCGCGGCTTTGCGGCTCATTGTTCGACATCTGTCAAGCTGCATGCCAGTGCTTCGACCTCCCCTGACGCGTTGTTCGTCGCACCTCCTGTCCGCACGTAAACAAATAAACAATCGAGGGGCATCAGGGCACCACCGCATGACGCGGGAAGCCAGTCATCCCCCTGCAAGTCATTCCCCCTGAACATCGCCGCGCCGATTTGCGCTCGTGCCAGATCGTCGATGGGTTTGAAGATGATGCCGACAACGAAAAAAAAGCTGGGGTCGATCGGCTTGTTTATGCGACAGGCCGATGGAAGCGTGGGTGGTCCCCAGACCGGGGGCACAAGCAGTGCCCGGGCCGCAGGAGTGGGCCAATCCGCAACGCCTGGGCCTGTTTTGCCAGGGGCAAGCCACGCGACCGCGACAGGCTCACAGCTTCCACAGCTGCAACCCCCACACGAAATTATCGCGGCGCGGCAAGAACGCCAGCAGCAACAACAGCAACAACAGCAACAACAGCAACAACAGCAGCCGCAGCAGCAGCAGCAGCCCGACACTCCCGCGACTGCCAGGTCAATACCCGCACCGAGGACCGGCCGATTGACGGCTCCAGCCCAGCCAACCGCGACCATGAGCCTCCCCGTGCAGCATCTCCACCCAATCCAAAGGACCAGGACGTCCGCCTCTGACACTGCGCGGGAAGCCCAGCGGGGCCCCAACGCGTGGGAGGACTCGACGGTGGCGTCCATGTTTGGCGACAACGAGAGCAGGGCTCCATCCAGGGCTCCCTCGGAGAGGTTACGTGTGCCCCAGGGACATGGCCGCCATTACAGCGATGGTCCGCCGCAGCGGGCACTTCCCGCCCCGCCCACGCGCGCCCAGCCCAAACACGACGAGAATCTGCCGTTCGTCATTGGCGAGAACGGCGTGCTCAAGGTCATCCCGGCACCCAATACCCAAAAAGCACCGGAAACAGCTCCTTTAGCCACCACCAACGCCACTTCCGGAGGCATCTTCGACGACCAGAGTGTCAGGCAGGACGACGCATACCATGAAGGTCGTCAGATTTTCGAGACGCCCACCAAAGCCAGCGGGCTGAGGCGCACCAGGCTGGCATACCGAGATAACCGCGAGATTAAGAGCAATGCATCCTCGGAGCGAGGGGGACCGACGTATTCACCAGGGTCACAGAGCGTAAGCCTGTCGCCCGAGAGACAGGCAGAGGCGGGTGGCCATATCGACAAGATCAGGTTCCAGGAGCGTATGTCACGCGAACGCGAGAGGCAACGAGAGCGCGACCGGGAAATAGAACGGGAGAGGGAACGACAACGCGAGCAGGAACGTGAAGCCGAGCACAAGCGGTCCACGGTATTCGAAAACTTGACTCCCCTCAACTTCGACGATCCCGATTTCGACAACACCAAGGCCGCCGTTGCCTCACCGAGCTCCACCCTCGACGCGGAGGCGCTTAAAGAAGCCCTCCAACGCACACCGCGAGCAAACCGCCAGCCGCAATATCAACAGAAACAGCTCTTCGCACAGCAAACCAACATCCTCAGCGGGGCACCTCCCCCCCTCAACCTCAGCCGGACGAACAGCCGCCGGCAAAAATCACCAACCAAAGAACTAGCCCCGGCCCCGACCACCTCTCGAAAGCGCCGCCAAAGTCTTGATTACAACGACGCCGAGCTGCACGCCATGAGCTACTCGGACCTTCGCGGCCAAGCCTTCGACTTTGACCCACAGACAGCCGCGCTGCAACAAACATCGGCCCCACCCGCGGGAGGCAGCATCGAGGAGCGGTTAGAGCACTACAAGAAAAAAGGCAGCATGGACCAACACGAGTTCTTTGCGAGGATTAATGTGGACGAGTGGGACGAGGCGGGCGACTGGTTCCTGGCGCGCTTCGGCGACATCATGCTGCGGCTGAAACAGGCGCGCAGGACGAAGCGTCGGCTAGTGCAGCAGTTTGAGGATGAGGTCGCCACGCGCGAGGAAGCTGTGCGCGGGAAGATTGAGGGGATCGGGCGCACCCTCGAGGACCTTAGGCAGGAGGGCCAGACGATGATGGAGGGGAAGGATGTGGACATCGAGTTTTGAGTGGATGTGAATGCAGGATGGAGGGGACGGGGGTGTAGAGCGTTGTTGGAGCCCAAAGGCCAGAAGCCAGCCCGAGGGGAAGCGGTAATGCGGGAGCGGACAGGGTTGGGTGGCATGTTGATTTCGTGGTAGGGGATGTATACGAACGAGTTTGCTCGCAGCTCTGGTGCGGTGTTGTGGCTATTTCTGTTTCTGTTTTCTTATTTCGTCTCAACCGGCTGGACTTATGATTAACGACCTAACGAACAAGACCAAAACTTCAATGACCAACGACATGACTAACGACTTAACGGTATGTTTTAACGACTTTACGACAAAACGAGATACAGCGAGGTGGACATGGGCAAGCGGACAATAGCCTCCCAATTCCCCAAGCCACGGCTGGCTGCCTTCTTACATAGCAGGCGTGCGATGGGGGATTCATTGATATATAGATGGGTGGGTATCTAGGCAGTTATATCCGGTAGATTGTCCTTTCTTCACGAGCTAAAACACCACGATTATATATATACCTTTATTTCTCTTTCCAAACCAGTCCCCTTCTAACCCACCACCCCAACCATCACCCCCTTCCCCCCTCCTCTCAACACCCAGACTCTAAATAACCATACTCTCCACCACACCCCGATCCCTCCCGACCACAATCCTCAACTGACACCCCTCTCTCCCCTCCACCCCCGCAAACACCCCGCGCCGCACCCCCTCCGTATACAGCTCGTACGCCGGATAATACGCGTCCACAAACCGCCGCACCTGCTCCTCCCCCATCACGCTCCCCCGCTCCCGCCGCAGCTGCGCCTCCTGCTCGGCCCGCCACCCGTACACATACTCGGTGTCCTCGGCGTCGATGTGCACGAACGCGTCCAGCGCCGTGCTCAGCAGGTTCCAGTACGCCGCCAGTTGGCTGTTCACCCACTGCAGGTGCTCGAGTTTGTGTTGGTGGAGCGTGCGGGACGGCTGCCGCCATTGGTGGGTTAGCTGGGAGGTGGGGAGGGGGCGGAAGCCGATGCACCACCCTTCGAGGATTATGACGCGCGGGGGGGAGGTGGCGGAGGTGAGGGGCCAGCTGGAGGGGGATAGCCGGTCGCCGAGACCGGAGAAGGCGGATTTGTCGTATTGGGGGATGGGGGTGGGCTTGTTGGTGGTGAGGGCCGTGAGGAAGTTGGTGAGGAGGGGGATGTCGTGCGTTCCTGGGGGGTGGGAAGGGGAGGGTGGTTAGCGGGTTGGTTGGTGGTGGAATGGGAGTTGGGACGACAAACCTGGCTCGCCGCGATACTGCACCAGCGCGTTGTCGGGATGCGCCGCCGCTAACGCGAGCTGGTCTGCGTGTGTAAGGTAGAAGTCGTCGATGCTCACAACCAAGGTGGGCAACCCGGCGCGATCCTGCAGCGTCTCGGCCAGGGCGCGCACGAGGGTGGTCTTGCCTACCCCTTGGACCCCATTTAGCCCTACAATAAACGGCCGCGGGTTTTCCTCTCCGACATGCTGTTTCTTGTACTCCTCTATGCGAGAGAGGATGAAGGGGATGCAGATGGGCGACTTGTCGTCGACCACGCGAGACTGGAGAGGTGGGTCTGGGGTTTCCATATTGATCAGCTTAATCCTGGCTAGCTGTCCAAGATTATCATTCGGGGCGCCGTAGTTGGACAGTCAAGCATAACTAAATCGAGACTGTCATTCCAGACATATTATCATGGCTACGACCAAATGCGGGTGATGGATGTTAGGGAGTGCGATGACGACAGAACGGCCATCTTGGCGCGGCGATGCGGGGTGCATCAATTGGGGTCGTGGGGAAGCGCAATTGTGGGGGAGCTGTCAAATGCAGGGCATGGAACTTGTTCTGACTTGGACGAAATGACCAGAGAATGCAAAAATGTTTTCAGTTTCATAGTTATTGGATTAGAGAGTGATTTGATCTGGATGGTTTCCCATCAGACTATCCATCCCAAGGGATGCTTCCAAGGTTACCTCTCGTCTCAAGCTTGAGGCAAGTGTCAGATCCTAGGCCCTTGAGGATGGATGATGCTAGACCTGGCCTCGGCTTGGAGAAGTTCGGCAACTCCTCTTGAATATCGATCTGGTGCCTCGAAAGTTGGGCCCATGTTACTTTTCGGCCTATCCTGATTGTAAGACTTGGTATTATTTGGTTCCGCTGCACATTAAATTCTCAACTGTTTCATACTGATAGCACAATGACCCATGCCTCCGGTATCATGTCTCTTCGCGCCCCAAAACGTTCAACCGGCGAAGTCGTTTGGAAAAGGTCACCCGCGAAGTTGAGCTTGGCTGATTGGCTAGAAGTTGACCGGGATGACGGCCGGGGCGAGTTGCATGTGAAAAAGGCCCTGCCGCGAGGCCACATCCCCACTCTCGGCAACGGTGGCTAACAGTGGGGATGGAATGTGCCAGCAAGCGACAGCCGTATTGCCTCGGCTTAACACGCCGGCAGCTCAGCACTGACACCGCTTGCCGACGGACAATACGTCAAGGGCGCTGCTTATAGAAACTGCAACGTTTCCGGCTCGCAACTCCCAATCCCGCCGTGCTTCTTCCCGAATCAATCTCTCGAGTAGTTTGCTTTACTGCGAAACTCTCAATTTTGTTGTTTTCCTCTTTTTTTGTTCTAGCCGTTCCGTCCCCATTTCCAAACACACATCACATACTCGACATGTCGGACCAATTGCGATTCGACGGCCAGGTCGTTGTCGTCACCGGCGCGGGCGGCGGTCTCGGCAAGGCCTATGCCACCTTTTTTGCATCGCGCGGTGCTAGCGTCGTAGTAAACGATCTCGGCGGGTCATTCAAGGGCGAAGGTAACGACTCTAAGGTCAGTCAGTCCCATTATGTTCACGCGCCCAGGCACGCGCCTCTCTCGTTCGTGTAGCTGACAGGTCTAGGCCGCTGATGTCGTCGTCAACGAGATCAAGGCTGCCGGCGGCAAGGCCGTCGCCAACTACGACAGTGTAGAGAATGGTGACAAGATTATCGAGACGGCTATCAAGGCCTACGGCCGCATCGACATCCTCATCAACAATGCCGGTATTCTGCGCGACATCAGCTTCAAGAACATGAAGGACCAGGACTGGGACCTGATCTTCAAGGTCCACGTCAAGGGCAGCTACAAGTGCTCCCGCGCCGCCTGGCCCTACTTCCGCAAGCAAAAGTACGGTCGCGTCATCAACACGGCCTCGGCCGCCGGCCTGTTCGGCAACTTCGGCCAGGCCAACTACTCGGCTGCCAAGCTCGCCATGGTTGGCTTCACCGAGACTCTCGCCAAGGAGGGCGCCAAGTACAACATTGTCGCCAACGTCATCGCCCCTGTGGCCGCTAGCCGTATGACCGAGACCATCATGCCGCCGGATGTCTTGGCCCTCATGAAGCCTGAGTGGGTCGTGCCGCTCGTGGCCGTGCTGGTGCACAAGAACAACACGTCCGAGTCCGGCTCCATCTTCGAAGTTGGCGGCGGCCACATCGCCAAGCTCCGATGGGAGCGGTCCTCTGGTCTGCTGTGCAAGTGCGACGACAGCTACACTCCCAGCGCTCTCATCAAGAAGTGGGATCGCGTGACCGACTTCTCCAACCCGCAGTATCCCAGCGGTCCCAACGACTTCGTAACCCTTCTCGAGGACTCTCAAAAGCTCGGCCGCAACGAGCAGGGCGAGAAGATTGATTTCACTGGCCGGGTCGCTCTCGTCACCGGCGGCGGTGCGGGCATCGGCCGTGCCTACTGCTTGGCTTTTGCCAAGGCTGGCGCTGCTGTCGTCGTCAACGACCTCGTGAACCCCGACGACGTCGTCAACGAGATCAAGAAGCTGGGCGGCAAGGCCGTGGGTGCCAAGTTCTCGGCCGAAGACGGTGACGCGGTCGTCAAGACCGCCATCGATGCTTTCGGCCGGATTGATATTGTTATCAACAACGCTGGTATCCTCAGGGACAAGGCTTTCACGAACATGGATGACAACCTGTGGGACCCCGTCATGAATGTGCACGCCCGCGGCACCTACAAGGTCACTAAAGCTGCTTGGCCTTACTTCCTGAAGCAGAAGTACGGCCGTGTTGTCAACACTACCTCGACCAGCGGTATCTACGGCAACTTTGGACAGGCCAACTACGCTGCGGCGGTAAGTCGGAAAAGATAATTAGGAAGAGGGCAGAGCAGCCGCTAACTCGGACAGAAATGTGCCATTCTCGGCTTCTCGCGTGCCCTCGCACTCGAGGGTGCTAAGTACAACATCTTCGTCAACACCATCGCCCCTAATGCAGGCACGGCCATGACCAAGACCATCCTTCCCGAGGAACTCGTACAGGCCTTCAAGCCCGAGTACATCGCTCCTCTGGTGCTCGCTCTCAGCAGCGACAAGCTGCCCAACCCGACGGGCGGTCTGTACGAGGTCGGCAGCGGCTGGGTTGGCCAGACGAGGTGGCAGCGTACCGGCGGCCACGGCTTCCCCGTCGACGTGCCGCTGACCCCTGAGGCGGTCGTCAAGAACTGGGAGCCTATCGTCACCTTCGATAGCCGGGCTGACCACCCCGAGAAGACGCAAGACAGTCTGCAGAAGATCATGGCCAACATGGAGAACCGGAGCGGCGAAGGAAAGGTATGATCTGCTTTCTATCCGCTAGTTCTTCCGCTTCATCTATGTACAATAGCATTATGAAATATCCTATGTAGAATACATGATATGTTAACGCGTCCGTCTCCGTAGAGCGCCGGTGGGAACCAGTATCTCGATGCCATCCAGCAGGCGCTGAAGGCCGAGGGCAAGGGAACCGAGTTCAAGTTCACTGAGCGCGACGCGATGCTGTACAATATCGGCATCGGTGCCAAACGGACCGATCTGCGCTACATCTTGTATGCCCACTGACCTCTTACTTCCTTGCGCACAACTAATAAGCATCCAGCGAGGGTCACGATGACTTCCAAGTCATCCCCACTTTCGGCGTGATCCCGCCCTTTGACGCCGAAACCCCCTACAACCTCGATGACCTCGTCCCCAACTTCTCCCCCATGATGCTCCTCCACGGCGAGCAGTATCTCGAAGTCAGGAAGTACCCGGTCCCCACCTCGGGCCGCCTGATCTCGAAGGCCAAGCTGCTCGAGGTCGTCGACAAGGGCAACGCCGCCATCGTCAAGTCGGGCGTGACCACGGTCAACGCCGAGACGGGTGAGGACGTCTTCTACAACGAGATGACCGTCTTCCTCCGCGGCTGCGGCGGTTTCGGCGGGCAAAAGAAGCCCGCCGACCGCGGCGCCAGCACGGCTGCCAACAAGCCCCCCGCCCGCGCCCCCGACGCCGTCGTTGAGGAGAAGACCACCGAAGAGCAGGCCGCCGTGTACCGCCTGAGCGGCGACTACAAGTAAGCGCCCCCATCATCCCCTTCCCCCCCTCCCCAAATAAAATGACACTAACACGCAAAAAACAGCCCCCTCCACGTCGACCCCTCCTTCGCCAAGATGGGCGGCTTCAAGCAGCCCATCCTCCACGGCCTGTGCTTCTTCGGCTTCGCCGGCAAGGCCGTCTACGAGAAGTTTGGCGCCTTCAAGAACATCAAGGTGCGCTTCGCGGGCACCGTCAACCCCGGCCAGACGCTGGTCACCGAGATGTGGAAGGAGGATGGCGGGAAGAAGGTCGTCTTCCAGACGCGCGTCAAGGAGACGGGGAAGTTGGCGATTGGGGGCGCTGCTGCTGAGTTGGTTTAGGGGGCTGGTTTTGGTAGTGGTGGTGGTGGTCGGAGTGAGGGTGGTGAAGGGGCGTGGGGTGGTGCGAGGGGGGATGGAGGGGGCGGTGGGGAAGGGAAAGAAAGGGGGGACTGGGAGTCGTTGGTGCAGGCGATGGTGCTCTACTATTGCATGAACCCGTGGTAGGGCTGAGGATTGGGTATCAGGGATTGATCGGTTTTGAGATGTATAATTAGGGGAGGTTAGCATTGCTTGTTAGACTGGTCACAATTTGAATACTGAGTTCATCTATTTACTTTATTATTAATAACTTTGGCTGTCCTTTACCGAAGCACTAAACGGAGGTGGTTTGCTGGATCACCACGTTCTAGACAAGCCTCTCTTTTAGTGATTGTAACTGTCGTCATTCCATTTGGATGGGTATCATAATCTGTGCTTCCTCTAGCTAATATAGCCCCATGATCCTTCCCGTCTCCGATCGTCATCCGCCCAAAACAAAAAACCATTAGGCTGCGCGAGACAGACAGTAGTTTTGCTGTTACTGGAACAGTTTCGAGGGGCGACAGCGAGCCCCTGCAAAGAAACGCCGGCCGATTGAACCCCAACCTTTCCCAAACGAAATAAAACCTGGGTGGTGTAATCCCCACCGTAAACCGTCTGCGTTTCGTGAAGCCATGCTGGCTTTTGATCCTTGATCATCATGGCAGTCCAAAAGATGGGAGAAATACTTCATGCTTCTTCTCGTTCCGTATCCAAAAAGAAACTCATACCCGTAATATTTGTGTTTGTCCACCCTGCACTTTTTTTTCTTGATGAGATGAATGACTTCATGCAACTGGTATTGTGGCAGCCTCCCGCTCGCGCTCGCTAGCACTCCCCACAGGTGTCGTCGTGGCCGAAACAATCCTCACCCCCTCGCTACCGTGAGCCTTGGTCTCACCTAGGGACTTGGCGTCGATGTGATGCTCGGAGGCGGTATCGAAATCTGTCTCGGCTGTCTGCGGCGTCGTGGGCTCTTTCTCCGAATCGCCTTCGACGGAGGAGGTGGGTTCAAGGGTCTGTGGGGTCGGGGGGACTGCGGAAGACGGCGAGGCGTTGAGGTCTTGGTTAGGGCTGGAACTTGAACCTGAGCTCAGCCGAGATGGGGAGGCGGTGTTGACCGCCACAGCGGTGCAGACCGAGGATGTGTTCTTGGTGTGTCGGGGGCTGGCGGGGCGTTGCGTGTGCGTGGGCGAGCCTTGGTCAGTTTCGGGGTGGGTGGGTTCTTGCGTGGTGATTGTCTCGTCGAGGGAGGTTCTGTTACTCTCGGCTCGTGACTCGATGGACAAAAAGGAGTTCCGAATGGGGCTCCTCAAAGATGAGACGTCGCCGTACTCGCTCCTGCTTCCTCTGGATGCGCGAGCGGGACTCCGCGCGGGGAGGGGAGGTGGTACTCGCTTCGGGATGGTCACAATCGCACCCTTGGCTTGAATTACGTGGGTGACTTGGGATCGCTGGATAGAAGTCCGGGCTGGTTGTGCCGAGGCAGTTGCGACCTCACAGACGACGGGCTCGTCTTCCTCATCGTCGTCGTCTTCGTCATCGGCGTCCTCGTCCTGTTCTTCGGCGGCCTTGGGGCTCGGGCCCTCGATTGGAGTGGGCGGAGTAACGGTCTGGCTGATTACCTCGGCGGTTTTCTCGTCCGTAGTCTTGACCTTTGTAGTGGTAATGGTGTCTGTAACCTTGATCTCCTTCGTTTCGATAGCCTGGACTGGTTCGGGTGCAGCTGGTACGGGCGCGACTGGCTCAATCGTCCTCCGCTTCAGTTTCTCAATAACGCTCGTGTCGACTTGGGTGTAGTCCACTTCCTCGGGTTCCACAACCGTGGGCAGCCTCTCAACAACGTCTTTTCCATCGTCGCTGTTAGGCCGGCTGAAAGTGGTGCTCGCCACATCCGTTTGAGTGCACGCATCCGTCAACGTGGTCGCCTGTGTCCGCGCTGACATGCAGCTGCCTCGGTTGCTTCTCGAGACGAACGTATCCATGCTCTGGCGGCTGAACCTCCCATACAACGGGCTGCTGGGGCTCGGCTGGTACTCGAACTGCGTGCTTACAGGCCGGAGCTTGGAGCCGGCCTCTCGAATTTCAATGCCCGCCATCTCTAGGCCGATGACACCGAACGGATCCGGATCGTTGGCGTCTGGTACGCCAAATGCTAGCTTGGTCGGCGAGGTGATGGACGCAATGGACTCCCTTGGGCTCTCGATATCGGCATCACCGGGCGCGGGCTGCTGCGCGAGCCAGTCCATCAACACCTTATCGTAGTCGGAGCGGCCCTCGGCGGCCTTGATGACCTCAAACAGGGGTCGCATCTGAGGTACGTTCTTAGGAATGTTACCCGCGAGAATGTCGAGAATGGTGACACCGGCGCAGTAGAACTTCTCATTCTCGTTGACGCGCTCCGTCACCATGGACCCGTCCAACCGCACTGCCTGATGCTTTCCTCTAGCCTTCACATAGGTCAAGACGGTCTCGCTGATCTCCTTCCACTTGATCTCGGGGTCCTGTGCTCCGGCCACAAGGAGCGGCCCCACGTCCAGGCTGACATCGGCTCCTAGAACTAACCTCGGGCGGGTGAAGAGCTCGAG
Organism: Chaetomium globosum CBS 148.51; assembly: GCF_000143365.1. Lineage (NCBI taxonomy): Eukaryota > Fungi > Ascomycota > Sordariomycetes > Sordariales > Chaetomiaceae > Chaetomium > Chaetomium globosum. The sequence goes on from NT_165979.1 coordinate 374,848, forward strand.
GGTCTGTACGCTGTTGATTACCAATACGCAGTCGTAGATATCGACGCCCATTTCGAAAGCCAGTTCCGCCGTGTGTAGTATGATCGCAGAGGGTGGTGACCATGTCCCGTCGGCTTTGCGTGCCGTGATCAGGCCCGCGCCTCCGGAACCCGACATCCAGAGGCCGGACCGCATGCAGGAGAAGACTGCGAGGCCGACGGCATTTTGTATTATTCGCGGAGGGATCTTTTTTGTGACGTATTTTGGTGTTGGTTTCGGCTCTGCTGTATTCTCCTTGATTTGCTCGGTCTGCTCGGTTTGGTTGGCCTGGTTGTCCTGATCGGTCTCATCCGTCCCGTCGAATTCCTGCGAAAGGAAGCCGTCAACTGCGTCTCCGTTAGCCCAATTCCAAGACACACCACCCTCCCAAACACCGAGACCTACAGCAAAATGACTTGATGATCCTTGCGGCCTTGTCGCATTCCTTGTCGAGGCTCGTCGGCCAATAAGTTTCTCGGCCGTAGCGGGTGGGCGCGGTGGGTGCCGTCGAGATGCTGATTCGAGTGGCGGGCACGATCTTCTCGGCCCACCCAAAGACCTTAGTCAGGGCACCGGGTGCCTTGGGTGGCGCTGGTGCGGGGCTGTTGGCGGTGTTGGTCTTGTTGGTGGTATTCGTAGGAACGGGGGGTACGGGGGGTACGGGGGAACTGAATCTCGACCGGTCCCACGAGGGGAGCAGAGCCGAGACGCGATGCATGGTGAGTCGACCGCCCGGCGCCGCGAGCAGCTGTTCTCACCAAGCCCACGCTGTGTGTGTGTGATGTTCCGTCACGAACAAATTGGGCCGTTGCAGTCGAAGGAAGGGAGGAGGGTGGGGGGGAAGGCGGCAAACAGGGCGCCCTCGCTGTTTTCAATCAAGGGCCTGGGGCACTCCCCCGAACCAAGCCGAACCAGGCCACTGGAAAGGTTGACTAGTGACGTGGGCACCGCCGGCGATCCCGCGCAAACAGCCCAACAGCGCCAGCTAAAAAGCAAGCCCAGAGCCGACCTGACAGGGGGGTCTCTGTGCCTGGACCGAGCGTTTTGTTTCGCGGTTCGCCCACTTTCGCCCACTCGCAAGGTCGTTGGGTGTTCAGGTGCTGCTGCGCTCCTGCACGGCAATGACGATGGGCCTTCACGGTTACAGCGCAGGACAGTGGGGACCCGCAACTCTTTCCGCCCCCGGGTTGAGTGGTTGGGTAGTGTGGTATTCTTGATTTGATGGTGTGCAGCTCCCTTCTGTGCCTGACATCAATTGATTGTGCAAAAATTGATAGTTAATATGCGAAGGGCGGCGAAGATGGGCCCATAGTCAAGGCCATTGACATGGGTAAGGAGACGATCCCAGCGCCGTCGGGGCCGGTCCGCACGATCCAGCTGTCGATCAGAAGCCACAGCAGCGCTGGGTTTTCCGAGTTTGCGCCGCCCGGAGGGTATTTACATGGGAGCTAGGTAGGGAGAGAACAAAGGGGCGTCGAGACGGCCGCAGGATGAAGGGCAGGCAGAAGCAGGAAGTGGATGGATGGATGATGCAATCGGGAGTCGAAGTTCTGGCCAACAAAGCCGAGGTTGGGATGAATGCAAGTAACTTACCACATGAATAAGAACAAAATAAATAAATAACTAGTTAGTTAAATAAAATAAAATAAAATAAAAACCAACGATCCGAGCTCCCGGCCTAGCGTGGCTCCAACAGTTTCTTTGATCGACAACCTCTGCTTTACTCAGCCTCGCTCAGCTGCGATAAAGCAGTCCAGATCCCTGGATACGATCGATCCCAGCGCATTCTTTCGTTTCTCCACCGGCTAAGGGAAGAGTTTTGCTGCAGGGCTTCCAGAGAATATCATCAAAGCAATAAGCACTGTCGCTGCTGCTGACCCGGGCCAACCGAGAACAATCCGGGTATGCCTGTTTGTGATATGGATGTACCTAATGAGGTACATAGGTAAGATAGATACATCCCTGGGTACCTAGATTTTCTCCCGCCCTGTCTAAGGAGATGGCTCAAGCAACAACCTAAGAGCCTCACTCGATCACGGCCTGCGAGCCCGGTAGTTCAAGCGCAGAACAGGTACCGAAATCCCCACACCTGGTCCTGGCCCTGGCCTGGTTCATGCAATACCGTTTTCGAGTCAGGTCCACCCCGGCTGCTAGCCGAACCCACCGAGAGCCAGGCCCGAGCACAGGTGAGCTGGCGAGCCAGGCCCTTCCAGCGATCCATGGCGTCATGTGCTCTCCCATTTCTCATCGCCGACCTGCTCATCCTTCAGCATCGATCAGCCGACCGATACCAATTCTTATTGTACCACCCGGTCACGCCGGTTTTTTTATTAATTTTACTACAACATACAGAGCTTATCACCAATTTCCACGGAGGTAAAAAAGAGATACCCAGTGACCAGCATTGCCCGAGTGTCTCGGACAGGCGCATGTTGGGTGCATGGGACAGGCACTTGATGCAGGTGCAACATGCATGTGCCAATCATACTCACAACAGCAACACCAAAAAGTGCACCAAAGGGATAACTTCCATTCTTACTTCCAAGCCACAGCAACACCCGCTTTGACTCGCCCCTCCATGTTGGAGAGATCTACCATCCAGCGACCAGCTGATCGGTCCTTCTCATTTCTCATGCAAGAACCCAACATGGGAAGGCCAACAAGTAGCTATTTCGTAACCAACAAATCTCCGAGACTCGACGGTGCTCTTGCACATGTGACGAAAAAGAAATCAAGATCAAAGACGTGATTGAAGACACAAGCTGACAAGGCAAGTCCAGCCGCCTGTTGTTGCGCTTGTCCAACCAACAAACGCAGACAACGATGGCTCGATGAGACGCTCGTCAGCTTGCTTGGAACACCGCCTTGCTTTTTCGCCCCTCTCTTTCTCGGTGACTGCCTTCTCCGAGGCAGGTTTTCTTTCTTTTCCTCCTCCCCGCAAGGAATCCGTCGAGCCGTCGTCTCACCACGCAAGCCCCCAATCGGTTCTCAATCGTGGTTGGCTTGTTGGGTGCTGACCTGCGTCTGTGAGCTGCGGCCGGCTCGAGAGGCCAGAAAGTCTGCGGACATGTTTTTGAAACCAACCTACGAATACCTACCTACCTAAGCAGCCAGGTAACCATCAGAGCTGTTGCCGCGCTGCAATGGAACAGACCCGACAGCCGCACTCTACACTCTACACATCACCCACCCCCCTGACGGCGAAGTGCGGCATCCGAGTCTCATCAAGTTCAGCTCTTGGGGATTTTATCACATCTCCGCCCCCCCTTGTCTCACCGACGATTCAAGCCATGAACAGCAACCTAGAGATAGGTAGGCAGGTAGATAGACAGGCAACACCATACGTGACACCAGCCCCCGCAACTACCGGCATATCGCGTTGCAAGCCAGACAAACAAACAACCAGTTAGTTAGTTACTGCCCTACGTTCCACACTCGCCGAGCCTCCGAGCCTCCGCCCCTCCTATCATTACGTATGTCGAGTGTAGTGAAGTGTGAGACTTTGGCCCCCCCCGGACGAGGCTAACGCACGGCTGTGCTTGTGTGGTGTGGTGGTGCGGTGCAGTGTAGTATTGTGTGGCATGGTCCCGCGTCGTGCCGTCCGCCGACCGTTGGGCCGTTGCACTACGCCGTGCCGTTGCCGTTGCCGATTTGTATCGTCCTTTTTTTGTTTGGTTGCGCCGGGCGCGCAATGTAATAGTACAGATCAGTATATGTATGCTGTTCGAGCTGGGGGGCCCACACACTTCTCTCTCTCTAAGCACCGTGCATTTCTATATTGTCATTATATGTATGCATGCGAGAGGCCCGGCGGCGCTAGTTTTGTCTTGTGTAAGTGTTGAAACTTGTTGAGACTTGGACTTGTCATCCGGTTGGGGGACTCGAGTCGGCCGAGCTTTCGGCGTTATCTTTGCTCTCAGTTCAGTGTGAGGTAACCTCGGAGACAAGAGGGGTAACGTGGTGCGCCGCCCGTACCACGCCGGAGATGATGGCAGTCTGAGACCGCCGGGGGTGACCTCCATTGCGAGACTGTCTCTCCATCTGTGAGTGATCCGAGATTGGCAGCTGTTCATGGCACAGGGAAGTTTGGAAGGTTGAAGAGAGAAATAGAATTCTACTAAGAGGATGGATGCTATTTATGTCTACCGACAATTGCTTGCATTCTATCTAATATTGCGCCCGACACCGTTTAAAAAAAAAAAAAAAGCCGTAACCCCAAATCTAATGTGTTGCTGAACTGAAAAGCGTCGTAAGAGTCGTGAGTCGTGATATTTACATCCGTGTCGTGTATGTTGTTGTTGATGTTGTTGCAAGATTGATTATGTCGTATATGCCTTTTGGAAAATCACGATGACCGCCGCCAACGGGGGGAAGGAAAGCAGCACCACTAACTTGCCACCACCTCCCTCCCCAACCTCGGATACTCCCCCCCATCCACCAAAAACTTCTCCAGCCCCAAGCAATTCACCGTCTTAACGCACGCCGCCAGCCCCTCCCGGCGTTCCGCGCGCTGCTCCTCCTTCCCCCCCCAACACGATAGGCTCCCACTCATCATCCGTCACGGGGCTGAACAAATACACCTCACGCGAGCTAGCCATGTAGTCACCCGCAGCGGCGTCGCCCTCCATGTGGAAGCGGCCGAGGCGGGGCATCTTGCCGCGCAGGCCGGAGAAGAGGCCGCGGAAGGAGCCCTCGTGCAGGTGCACGCCGCCCATGCTACACTCGTCGGGCTTGGCCAGGCCGCGCCCGCCGAGCCGGAGCCGCTCCAGCGTCGCGCCGTGCCGGAGGATGAAGCTCTTGAGGTCGGCCTCGCTGCAGCTGATGCCCTCGAGCTTGAGGTCGGTCAGCTTGGCGTAGGTGAACTCGGGGGCGCCGCCGCAGCCGCCGCCGGGGAAGAGTGCGGCGAAGGAGAGGTGGAATTTTTGCATTGGTGAGTGGTAGTTGTGGAAGGCGAGGCTGAGGTGGGTCAGGTTGACGCTGTAGTGCAGCACGCCGCCGAGGCCGTTGATGGCGCGGTGCCGTGCCGAGGGCAGCAGATTGGCGGGCGTGTCGAGGACCAGGCTCAGGCGGGACAGGCTGGAGAAGGAGCGCGCGCAGTCGAACCAGTGGCGGCGGTCGTTGGCCAGGCGGAAGATCTCGAGCGGGAGCTGGTCGATGGAGAGCGAGGACAGGCGCATGTGGCGGATCGCCGAGACGATGGCGTTCATGTTTTTGCAGACCTGGTTGCGGTCGGGCTTGCGGCCGATGCCGGCCTGGAAGACTTCCTGGAGGAGGGGGATGTCATAGGGGCATTTCGTGAGGGTGATCTCGAGGTCTTTGAGGTTCGGCAGCCGCTTGAAGGCCTCCTCGACGGTGGTGGAGCGGGAGTGGAAGGGCGGGAGCTTGCGGGCGGTCTCTTCCAGCTCGTAGTACCGGACCCAGGCATCTTGGAGAAGCGCATTGCGCTCTTCGGACTCCTCAAAGTAGTGCTGGAAGAAGGAGGTGTGGCGGGCGGTGTACTCGTCGACTTTGGTGAAGTTGAAGGTGAGGGACCGGATGCTGCCGCGGAGACGGTCGTGGCCGGCGATGGAGCGCAGGCGCGAGATGTCGTCTCGCCACTCGACGGCGTTGAAGTGCGGCTCGATAAGGTATTCGTAGCCTACGTCGGCATACCTGCCCGACGCTAGACGGAGGGCTCTTACAGACGGGCCATCGCAGTATTGATAGACGAGTTGGACCAGCTCGACGGGAAGGGAGTCCATACTGGCACGACGAGAACCACCAATAGCCAAAGACGATCAGCTGCGCCCATCGGATCGAGGAGCTGCAGGACAGACGGCAGGAACCGACGTGAAGACTGAAATAAAGTATGGGTGGGATATGTAGGTACATGGGACGATCGATGGGCGAGAAGACCGACTTATACACCGCCAAGCAGAGCTTGCGTTTTTGCGTCTGACAAAGACTTCGACCAATCACTCGGCTGTGACAGCGCCGACCATCAGCTTTTGCCGGGGAGACAGGCATGCAGAACCTGAAAATCGTGCCCTGGAGCCCCGCTGCCCCTTGCGTTAGTTGGGCAGTTTGGCACGCTGGCACGTTGGCGGTGCATCGGGAACCCAAGAAACGAGGCAAAAGAGGCACCGCACCGACACCGAAAAATCTACAGAGGGGCAAGAAGTCGGTGAGCTCAAGACAGGCCAGGGGGGGCAGACCACGACACACACGACCGCTGGTCCCGTTCAGGGCCAGGCCTCCCGGAGAAACAGGGGAGCAGGTGCATTAGCGGCCAGTTACAGGGCCCGCCGCTCGAGCACATCTGCAAGCCACGACAGGGCCACATGGAATTGCTGGGTCCGGGTGGATTCCCAGCGACGAAGTGCGGACCGCTGGGTCCCGAAAGAGCGGACTGGCGGTGGGCGGTGAGCAGCAACGGGCCCGCCCCCGTGTGACGGAAAGGAGGTGTGACGGATGCAACGCGCCGCTGGCCGCCTTTTCTGCGATCGACTCATCGACTCGGTGTGCATACAAATTAGGAATGAACATGTCGACTTGACTCCTGCTGTGCCTGGGCAGCACGTGAAGAGGCGCCGATGTGGGTGTGAGCTGTGATCACCCGCCGTCTGATCGCGGATCTGAGTTAACGGGGGGGTCGTTGCTTCCAGAAGGTTTCCAGGTCGGTGGACTGTGTAAGCAGTGCAGGCGAGCTGACGAGAGACCGACTGCACAGCTGTCAAGGCGGCTCTTTTACTCCCGGCTGTGAGTACGCCCGACGGGAGAACTCGGTGATCTGGTTCCATCAGCTGCTGAGAAAGCCCTCGGGTAGCACTCAAAAGAACAACTGAAACCATCTAGTTAGGTCACGGAGAGAGAGAGAGGTGCCCGAGTCGAATGGCGGAGAAGGAACACAATTTCCCCAAAAGGCGGGCAGCGCACCCGACAGAAAGATAGTTCATGCCCCGCATGCCGAGAGGTGTCGATTTGCGCAACACCAACGGGCATTGGACGCAGTTGATGTCTTACTGGCTTGCTTTCTCCATTCGCCGGGTCAGGCACGCGTCGCATCTTTTACACCGACTGGGAAGCTCAAGCTCGCCATCCCCGCCACCGGTTGCCGATACTCGGTCGGGGACGTGGAAGCTTGCCAAATTCGGACGGTCGGCCAGAAGAAGAAACGAGTCAGCTGGGGGCGAGGCTGGTGCATTCCCGAATGTTGAATGTTGAAAGTTGAAGGTTGAAGGCGAACATACGAAGCATCCGCATGAAGGCTCATGCATGCAATGATGTAAGTTGTAACTCCTGTCGCTGCTGAGGCTAACGTCGGGCTTGTCTCCAGCGGAAACAAAGAACCCAGACATGCATCCTCGAATCTGAGATATGATGGAGCCTTTTATGAGATACGAGCTGACACATTTTGAGAGTGACGGTGGCGGTAACTATTGCCTTGCAGCAGTGCAGCCCGGCGTCCAAGGAAATGTGGCAACGGTGAACTCATGTTAGGTACCTAGGCAGTTTGGTCCCGAGTTACAGTCAGCATCCCTCTGGCTAAAGTCGAATTCCAAAAGGGACCAAAAAAATCAAGAAAAGAGACAGAAGTAAAAGAAACCAAGAAAAGAAAAGGAGGTAACGGAAACCGAGCAAGATAAATTAGATAAAATGAATCAAAGTAGAAAGTAGTGGCTTCCGAATGGCTTTCTTTTCGTTCCTCTGGTCGAAGGTTTCGTCGACCAAGGTACCTTAGGTACGAAAGTACCCTGGAGTTCCCTGTACCTTGGAGTTCCCCGGTTTCAAAAGTGAATGACAACTTCCATGGCACCAAGCTCGCTGTCGGCCTCAACCAAGGGAAGCAACTTGGTCAATTACGCGATTCAAACCTACTGAAATGGAGCTGTTCAAACGCGTTAAACTCAGCGATCTGAATGTAGTTAGATTTAGCGATTTAAATGCTGCTGAATTGATCAAAATCAACGTGTTTTGTAGTGTTGAGAGAGCTGTGGTGATTGTTGGCTTGCAAGGCCTGATAACCTTCCTTCCTCGGTACCTGCCAGTACGCTGTGGGTGGTCTGGGCTTGGCGCCAAGCGCCATTCACATGGAGACCGGCAAGCCGCACAGACCCATAAACTTAGTCATGAATTAAACCCCGACGGAATCTTAACCTCCAACAAACATCTGGGGCTTACCTAGCAACCGACCGACGTCAACATGCTCAAACATCACCGCGGGACGTATCGATAGCGCATTACCGGAATAAATCGAACACACAGTATGGTACTATCAAAACAGGACGCACCGGTAGACCGTACGTCATGGGGTTCGCAGACCTGCTCGGTGCTTCCTCAGTGGAGACCGGCGGGAGGTCGAGCATGGCGCCGTCCGAGAGCACCTCCTCACTCTCGATGACGTTGAGCTTGGAGGAGACGGCTGTCGCCACTTCTGGGTACACCGTGGACGAAGGTCACCTGATACTCGAACCAGAACGGCCCGACCTAAGGGAACTCAATTCTTGCCTCGACGCGCTTGCTGCAATCTTCCCCAACATCCAAATCGAGGTTTTTCGGGACATGCTCGCCAGCTTCGACGGCGAATCCAGATTATCTCTTGTTGCAGACGAATTATTGAAGAACGACATTTCGTGGGTCAAGGGCCGTTGGAGAGTCGCGACCGAACCCGGTCAAGCAGAAGAAGAGTTGGTTCCCAAGAAAGAGACTTTTAGGAGCCCCCAATACAAGCAAGCCGCGAAGAGCCTCGCCTGGCACGAGTTCAAGGGACTCTCTCGTTCGGCCATCAACGCTGTTCTAGCCGAGAACAACTATTCCTACCTCGACGCGCGCCAGACACTGGTTGACCTCTCGTCCAAATCGTGGCGCTTCACCATTTCCTCGCTCTTTCGACGCCGGAAACCCGTGTCAACCACCGACGCTAAGAACCATCCCCTGGTGATCTGGAAGCCGACAGGCCAGGGCTCAACAATACCCACACTCAGATCAACCGGCAACGCCGAGCTCGACCAAGAGCTTTTTGCAGTACTCATTGCACCCCTCAGAAAACAAGCACGAGCTGCCCGCGAGGCGGAGGATTACAAGATGGCCTCGCGTCTGAACAACTTGGAGGCAGAGCAGACCGGCAGCATGTTCGAATGTGCGTGCTGCTTTGACGAGGGTGTTTTCGAAGAGTTCACTTCGTGCAATGACCGCGGCCACATGCTGTGCTTCCGGTGCGTGCAACACAGCGCCTCAGAAGCCGTTTTCGGCCAGGGCTGGCAACGCAGCATCAACCAAGAGACTGGAGGCCTTCGGTGCATCGCCGTCGACTCCGAGGGATGCACAGGCCACATTTGCAACGAGCAATTCGAACGGGCGGTGCTCCAGGCAGATAACGGTCCCGAACTTCTACGCCAGCTACAGGACCGCGTCGCGGAATACAGCCTTGCGGCGAGCAACCTCCCGTTTGCCCGTTGTCCCTTTTGTGGCTACGCCGAGGTGGACGAAACCTACCAGCCCGTGACCCGGTCAGACTTCTGCCCCCGGATCAACGAGGTCAACGGGTATCTCCTCGCCATTTTGGGCTTCTTCTGCATGCCTTTCCTCGCCATTTTGGGCCTCTGCTGCATCCCTTTGGTGCCGCTCCTGGTCCTTGCTAACATGCCGGTTATTTTCTTCCTCGTCGTCCTTATCACGACGACTCTCTTCGACAATATGATCGTTTACTGTTTTAGGCGCTTCGTATCCGAGATGCGCGAGGCCGTCATCCGCCGTCGTGAGCGCAATCGTGGACTACAATTTAACTGCCGAAGACCTGGTTGCGAGCGCAAGTCTTGTCTGTCTTGCGAGAAGGGTTGGGCAGACGTGCATGTGTGTCATGTGGACACGCTTGACGCGCTGCGCACCCAGATCGAGCAGGCCATGAGCCTGGCCATCAAGCGAGTGTGCCCGCGCTGCAACACGTCGTTTGTCAGGAGCTCGGGCTGCAATAAGATGACTTGCCCCTGCGGGTACGAGATGTGCTACATCTGCCGCCAAGACATCAGCGGCAAAGGCCCTCATGGCAGTTACCAGCACTTTTGCAACCACTTCTGGGCCGATCCAACCAAGAAAAAATGCACCGAATGCACCCGGTGCACCCTGTACCAGGTGGAAGACGAGGAGGCGGTCTTACGCAAAGCGAGAGAGGAAGCCGAGCGCAGGTGGAGGTCGACGGAAGCAAGAGAGCTGTCTAGGGCGGAGACGGTGTACTTGGAGAGATGGATGCTGCCGCCGTCAACGAATTGGGGCCTGGGTGCGGCAATTGTAAACCACAGACTCCCAAGGTTATCCGATTTCTGCGACGTGCTTCTAATGACCCTTTTCGCACCATCGCCATGAGATGGACAGGCTACGGGGTACAGGATGCATGAGGTTGGCAAGGACATTGGCTAGACAATTGTCTACATTTACAGAAAGCGGGTTTGGCTGGGTACGCATGTACCCGTTATTACGGTGATTCCACCCATTCTGTAGGTAGCTAGGCAAGTAGATTGACCAGATTGACCAGACTGACCAAATTGACCAGATTAACTAGTTAGTTAACCAAATTGACCAGATTGACTTATGTAATAGTTATGAAATTGAAATGTTAACTAGTTAACTAGTTAACTAACTAACTAGGTACCAAAATATTTCTCATCCCATTGCCCCCAATGACGCGTGCACGCGCCGCTACAACCACAGTGTTAACTCCTGTTTGCAACTGCGGCCCAGCTGCCCGGACTGCACTACCGACCTGGGTTGGTCGTCCGTCCGCTGTACGGATTAAGGTATCGGTATCTGCACAACTCACACAACCCACCGCGACCCGCCGCGACAACAAAACATCAATTAACCCCGTGCTGCCGCGCAAACCACCACCAGGCCACTCTTTTACGATTCCCCAACCCCCAGAACAATCTCTTTTTCCATTGCGCCGCGTTGCGCATCCACCTCACCTCGCCCAGTCAATCATCCATCACTACACCACACCACACCACAACCGGTCGGGACTATCACCGCCGCCGCCGCCATGTCGAGCCAGACGGGCAAGTGGCGCGAAGAGCAGGTCCTCGTCGTCTGCCCCGGCAGCCAGACCACCCTCGCCCAGCTCGGCTGCAACGAGTTGACCCCGCCCGTGCACCGCTTCCCCACGCGCATGTTCCGCGACGAGGAGTCGGGCGATTGGAGGGCCCATCATACGTTCAAGAGGAAGAAGGCGGGGGGTGCTGCGGGTGCGGGTGCTGCTGGGGCGGGTGCTGATGTGGGTGCTGGGGCTGGGGCTGGGGAGGAGGAGTGGGAGTATGTGGAGGATATGGACTCGGCGGAGGGTGCGGTCTATCCGATTCAGGGTGCGTTTATTTGCTCTCTTCCTTTTTTTTTTTTTTGACACTACCTATGCTTGGTGCGATTGCGATTGGGGTTGTGGGAGTGTGTTTCTGACAATGGCGTCCTCTACAGCCGGCCGCATCGCAAACATGGAGGCCTTCCTCGCCTTCCTCGAGCACGTCCACGCCCAGCTCACCACCACCTACCACAACACACCGGTCATGCTCATGGCCTCCCCGCAGTGGACCCGCCCCGACTGCGAGACCATCACCCGCTACGTCTTCGAGAAGACCAAGACCCCCGCCCTCTGCCTCATCCACAGCGGCATCGCCACCCAGTACGGCCTGAAGTGGCCCAACATGACAGTCGTCGACGTCGGCTTCGAGAAGGTTGACGTCACGTGTATCTACGACGGCCGCGTGGTTTCGCAGAGGGATGTTGGGTCCGCCGAAGGGGCCAGTGGCGGGGAAGCTTTTACGAAGCGGCTGGTCAAGCTGCTGGAAGCGAAGGGGTTCGACCACGAGATGGCCGAGCAGCTAAAGAAGAGCGCCATCTGCGAGGTGCTGCCGTATGCGCCCGAACAGCCGGGATTGATGGAGCTGCCGACAGAGACAGACAATGCGCCTCTAGCTGCAGCGGCGGCACCAGCCAGCGAGGGACTAAAAATTGCAGAGCCGAGGAGTGGTGTACCGGTCGCGGATGACGAGCTTGGAGTGAATGGCGAGGCAAAAGACACCGAAGATGATGGTGTGCTAGATGTCGCGAACATTGTGGTGAGCGGGCAAACCAGGGAATTTCTAGCCAAGAAGGAAAAGGAGAAGGCCGAGAAGGGGAAGCCTGGGCGGAAACCGAAGGATAAGGAGAACGCCGCCGCCGATGCTACCAAAGCAGCCAGACTACCCAACTCGAAAAGATTCCGAACCTTGTTCCACTACGAAGAGGTGATCACGGAGGATGTCCCGGTTGCCCAGCCGGCCAAAGATGACGGTGTCAAAGAGGCCGCCGCAGCCGAGGGGGCGACAGAAGGTGAAGGCGAAACTGGGGAGGCACCCAAGGCAGAAACGGCCACTGAGGAACAACCCCAGCCCTCCGACGCCCAACCAACAGAAACCGCCACAACAGCGACGGAGCGGGTGACCCGGCGCGTGCGCCGCGATATTGAGATCGGCCTGGAACGCTTCCAATTCGCCGACCGTGCCGAAATCGACCGCATCGTGATGGCCATCTACAACGCCATTCAGAGCATCGAGGAGATGTACATGCGCCCCGGCTGCTGGGAGAACATCGTCTTCGTCGGCAACGGCGCCCGCATCCGCGGCCTCCGCGACAACATCCTGCAAACACTACAGGCGCGCCACCTCGTCTCCCCTAGCTCTGCCACCATGTTCACTTCGGAGCTTCCTTCCAACATCGGGACGCCCTCGGGAACCGGCTCGCAGACACCCACCTCCTCCTTCGCCGGAGCCCCGCACCCGCTCCCCACCACCAGCAACGTCAACCCCCTTCTGCAGGCGGCGACCACGGCGAACCTGGGCGTGCCCGGTGCCAACGTGGCGGTCTCCAGCGCGGGCGACGCCGCCAACAGCACGAGCCACCACTTCCACAGCCAGACGCCGACTAACATTCGCCTGGCGCCGCTGCCGGCCTATCTTACCGAGTGGACCAAGCACGGCTTTGAGGAGGCCATGTTCCTGGGCGCTCAGGTCGCGGCGCGCCTGGCGTTTTGCATACATAACTTGGACGCGCAGGGGTTGGAGGCGCAGCGGCTGATGAGTTTGAGTCGCGTTGATTATAAGTGAGTTTTTTTTGTTTTTTTTTTCTGATGTGTTTCGTGGTTGGTCTTGGGATGCATTGTATGCTGACATTGGTGACAGTGAACTGGGCCCTAAGGGGATTCGGTCGCATTCTATGCTTGCGTGAGGCATGGCGGGGGATAGACGTCGCAGTTTCGATAGCGCAGCATTGGTTATCCCCAGTGTCTGGAGTTTGGGGCAAAAGTCGTTTCAGGAGTGGTGTGGTGGACAGGCGCAGTTGGTATTGTTTTAGGTGCTGTATAACCAACCTGAGGTAGTTCCATGCGGGAGCTGAATGTGTTGTCTGGCCGGCCGTGTTTGAGGCCATGTGGCCGAGGGGCGTCAGCGATAGCTTCATACCCTACGGTGCTCCCATTGCCAATGGCCGGACATTCTGTAATTTGTATTTTGCTACCAACGCCGCTGCCACCAATCTAGCAGGAACAATACTTTACTGGCTGGGGTTGAGGGCTGCCTCTCATCCCTTGCCTTTCCAGTTACACTTGGCGTTTCCACACAACGAACGGGCTTCGAGCCAACTCGAGGCGAAAAGAGGCGCAGAAGCTATGATGCCAAAAACGCCCCATATCGTGTCTTAACCACGCAAACACCGAGTGTTGGAATGTCTGGTAACAAAGGTCACTCGGACCCAACTATAGCCCAAGCTGAGCAAGCCCGGTCACGCTCGGCTACCCAACTCCCACCTCAGAATTACTTTGCCCCTTTATCAACCAACAACGCAACGACCCCGGTGGCTTCAAACTATTATTTCATAAAGAACGGCAATGGACGGGGTCAATTGGGATCCCAAGGTACCATACTTCATGTTCAGATATAAAGACCTCAGTCCCACCCCTCATCCGAACCCACGTCCCCTACGAAAGACCACACCCTTTTTACTCTCTAGCCCCGTGAACTCGAACCATGTCCGACCTTGACCACTATACTTACTACCTCCCACACGCTCCCAAGCCGGGCGTGGAAGGTCATGGACGATGGCTTTGTATAGCCTTCACAGATGCGAACCCGCAAGAAACGGAATTCGAAAAACGGCAAGACATCCCACTTCTACGCTCAAGACAGCTTCTCATACACGCCTCTCTACACATCAGCTAACCTCCCCTCGTATAGATTCGAGATTGGCTTTTACGCCACCGAAGACCCCAACGACCCCAGCATAGAGGGCACCGTCTACGAGTTCCGCGAGGGTGGGTTCTGGACCGACGAGTGCTGCGTCCGGGACAAGACGTACATCTTCCCCCACGCCCGCATTGCGTACGATGTTGAGATTGGGGAAGCCCTGGTCGATCGGGTCTTTGCCGGCCCCGGCACCACATGCCATTCGTGGCTGAAGGAGGCGATTACAGTGCTGGGGAAATACGATTTCTTTGTGGAAGGGGATCTTGGGTTGGGGGATCTGGAGATGGACCGCAGGAAGGTTGAGCAGCGGCTTGGGGTGAGGGAGGGTTGGTGAGACGATCTTTGGGTGGCATGGGATCACGAGGCATACTGCGACACACAATCTCTTCTCTTGCTAGCGACTGGTATAATTATAGAGGAAAGCTGTTTGAACTAAACCCTCCCTTATAGCCCCTTGATCAAGTGAAAAGGGGATAAGGTTCAGAAGGGTTAGGGTTGGCCGAGGTTACTCACCCCGGCTCCCATCGGCGCCTGCTCCGTGACTCAACCATGACCATCCCTTCCTTCTTCCCTCTCACACCCACCCCAGATCTCTTTTCATCCCACTGCTTTTATCCCCCAGCACTCCCCACCACCACCCCTACCATGACCACCCGCAGGCTCATCTCCTCCGGCTCGGCCTTCGAAGCCCAGATCGGCTACTCCCGCGCCGTCGTCTCGGGGGACATGGTCTTCGTGTCGGGTTGCACGGGGTAAGCCCTTTCCTTCTTTTATGCCACGGCCTTGCCAGAACAGTCCGACCGTGCCTGTAGCGCTTTTCAGGTTACTCATGATATAACCCCCCAAAAACAGATACGACTACAAGACGGGCGCCATCTCAGACGACGTGGCCGAGCAGGCCGAGCAATGCATGCAGAATATTGCTGCGGCGCTGACTGAGGCGGGGGCTGGGATGGGGGATGTGGTGAGGGTGCAGTATACCCTGCCGGATAGGCGGGATTTTGAGAAGACGTGGTAAGTTGTGGCCCGGGGGTTGTGGTGGCAGCTGCCGTTCTTTGGGGATGGTGCTAGTGGTGGTGGCACAGGATGGCTAACAAAGTTTAGGCCGGTTCTGAAGAAATGGTTTGGGGACGTCCGGCCCGCGGCGACTATGGTTCAGGCTGGGTTGATGGAGGAGGCGATGAAGATTGAGATTGAGGTGACGGCGAAGAAAGAGGATGTTTAGGAAGGGAGGGACTGCTATGGAAGGGGGCTGTTGTGGAAGGAAGTTGCGGTGGAAGGGTGATTTCGAGGCACAATAGCATGGATGGTCGACCCCTGATATAAAAACATGCATGAACATTAAGCTGCGTATCATTCGTATACCGTCAATATTGACGAGTGGACCCCAACAGCGCCGGATTACAACCATAGCTACCCAGCCCAAAAAGCCGACACCTACACGCATCATCATTGAAACCCACCAAAGGAGTGACCATACCCGTAACAACGTCCTCCAGTACAATCACCCCATATTCCCCCCATCTACAACATCAAACCCCCAAATCCCAACTTACCTATTCAGCCACCCCCTCTCGGCGGCTTACTCTCCTCGCCCCCACTAATATCCTCCGAGAAAACACTCCTCCTCAACGGACTCCCCGGCCCCTGCTGCTGCTGCCCCTGCCCCTGCCCAGCCAACGGCCTCGCACTCAAATAATCGACCCCCTCGCCCGGCCCCGCCGTCGCCGTCGGCGGCGACACCACCGCCGGGCTCTCAGCCACCATGGCACTCACCCCCCTACTATCCACCCCGCCCCCGCCCCCGCCCGCCCCAATCCCATACACCCCCGCGCCCGTCCCGGCACTAAGCGCACTCACACCGCTAAGCATCCGCTCGCGCTCGCGCTCGCGCTCACTACCGGCGCCGTTCCCGTTCCCACCGTTCCCATTCCCCGGCGCGCCGCCGCCCCCCGCCCCGGGCGCCGTCGTAACCGACGACACGGTGGTATCACTGATCTGCCTCAGATGGGCGCGGTCGCGCTCGGACAGGTTCGAGATGCCCGAGAGGACCTTTTTTGCTTGCAGACCGAGGCTCGAGGTGATTATGCCCCGCGATGGGGGAGGCCCCCGCGGTGGTAGTGCCAGTCGGGGAGGTGGTGGGCGCTGGTGGCGCCGCGGCCGAGGGCGTCCGAGTCCGGGCGGTAGAAGATGGGGGAATCGACTTCGCCGGCGGCGGGGGGGATGGGCGGTTAGGTGGGGTGGGGGGGGGGGGAGGGGGAGGGTGCGGATGCGGTTGCGGATACGGAGGCGTGGTCGGTTTGGTGGGTGGAGGGGTAGTGGGTGTTATTGTTGAGGGAGGCGGTGGTGGCGGCGGCGGCGGTGGGGGAGAGAGCGGCGGAGTGCAGTTCGGCTGGGTGGGAAGTTGTCTTTGGGAGGGGGGTTAGTAGGGGGTCGGTTGGGGGAAGGGTTGGGGGAAGGGGTTTACCTGAGTAGCTCGGCTATTTGCCCGGTGTCCATCATCTCGGCGATAGACATCGGGGGTGCGGCGCCGGTGACGCTGCTGTCGACTTCTGTCGAGCTCACAGGCAAATACTCGGATGAATTGGTGAGGGTCGGTGTCTTGACCTCGGTAGGCTGGCCGCGCAGCCACGACGCGATGCGATTGCCGTTGGTGTCCTCGGTGCCGGCTTCGCTAGCGGTACCGCTGCGGCGCAGTAGTCTGCGGCGGCGCCAGAGGAGGATCAGGACCGCTACCATAGTCAAGAAGACTAGACCCAGGACAACACCGAGCACCGGGGGGAGGTATGAGGGGAGGCCTCCTCCGCTATCGCCTCCGTCGTCGGGGGGCGGGGCATCCGGATTAGTGTTATTGGCTGGGCCGACCGAGGCATACGGGTAGAATGTCGTGATCTTGCTCATCGGATACTGTTCATTGAAGATGCCCGCAAGCTCTGTCGCATCCCACGAGGGGCTCGGGGTCGTGGCCGTGGCGCCCCCGGTGCCGGACCCGCCGATCTTGTCAACGACGGCGCTGGGGATGGTGTAGTTGGCATACACTGCAGGGTCATACCGCGTGAGCCATTTCCCAGTAGTGAGGTTGAACACCCTGATTGTCTCGTCAAGACATTTTGGGACAGCCGCCGTCAGGCCTTGGTAGCCTCCGATGGCCAGCATCTGGTCGGGGTATGGCGTGACGCACTTGTGCCCGGCGCGTCCATCTGCGCCACCGGTCGCCAACTTGACCCAGGTAAACGACGGCAACGACAGGACCCAAACGTCGCTACTAAAGGGTTTCGTCGAATCCAGGCCATCGTAGCCGCCGTAGTAGTAGATGTTGAAGCTTGAACCGTCCTGCGCACGAGCTACGACGGCGCAACCGCGGGTGAGCTGACCCGGGCCGCCGACTGTCCTCTGGCTATGCCATTTCTCGCTGTCCACGTCATAAATGTCGATAGTCGACATAAACCCGGGGCTTCGCCGTCTCTGTTCAGGTCAGCGCAGAAATACGAGATAGAATAGAAATACTTACGCTGGCTGTCTCATTGGCTGATATCGCGAATGCGGAGGCGAAATCAGGATACACGACGCCCCCTAGAGCCACAAGTATCCCGCGGCGGCCGACGGGCACCCAGACGAGTTCCGGGTTTGCTCGACCTTCGATGCCCGGCGACAGCGTGTCATTTTTGAAGGTTTCGAACCGCTGCCTCTCCATATTTAGCGTGATGAGGGTGTTTGAGACCTCGGTGGCGTCGAACGAGCTATTGTCGTTGGCCCCCGGTTTATAGATCTTGCCCCAGGTTGCAGAGCGCATCCCGGAGAAATACCACGCTAAGTTCTCCGAGGGTGCGCTCGCAGCGCCCCCGTAGGTAATGTAGCGGGTCATGTTCCCTCCAAGTGCCTTGGAATTGAAGGGCTGGTTCAACGGTCGTTCTGGTCCGTACAGGTACTTTTCGTAGTAAAGCACCTCGTTCCCTGGCGGGTCCGGGGTCGTATGTGGACGCCCCATCAGGCCGCCGTAGAGAAAGAACTCGGCATCGTTGCCGAGGAGGGCGCCGTCCTCGTAAGTCGGAGCGCGGGGGTTGGTACCCCCGCCTCCAGTTTCGATCACTCCCAAGATGGCCGAAATGTTGTCGGATGTCTCAACCGGTGTGCTGAAGTTGAGGGTGTACATGTGGCCAAGTGGGTTAACTGTGAAGAATCAATATATATCTCTGTTTAGCAGCACATCCCCGGTAAGATACTCACGATCGTCTTTGAGTCTCTCCGTTCTTCCGTCGACGAACTTAGGTGACCACCATAGATTCCCGCCGTCCAAGTATACTGTGTCCCGGAGGACGGCCGCTAGGTGGAGTTAGAAACAATAAAAACATGATATTGCCGACAAAGCCCACCTCGAAGCTGTTGCCATTGACATATTGTCGTGCTGATTTGGTCGGACTCCCACAGTGCTTGGCCGAGGACGACCGAGGCCGAGACTGTCAACACGGCGAAGAGATCCGGTCCGGCACACATGTTACCCTAAGAAATATTTTACGCTTGTATTCAAGTGACAAAGACTTCTGCTCCCATGACTCAATGAACATCCAAAACAGGAGCCCCCGGAACTTATCCTGCTCTATGCCATCACACCAGCGCTACGTTTCCCCGTAGAAGATCCACGAATGTCAAGCATTAACTGGGGTTGAGAACAACAACAATAGACACACCTCAGCCCACACTTCGTGACGGATGGTTTTGAGCCCAAAACAGTGAAGAGGGTGCCGAAGCAGAACCCCCTGGGGATCCGGCTTTCT
>NT_165979.1:394353-397112 GCF_000143365.1 Chaetomium globosum CBS 148.51
CTTCAATCTCAAACACTTCGGCGTGAGCAAAATTAGGGGAAGGCTGTACAGCAGGAAGAGTGTATATCGTCGGAGAATCAACACCCCAAGATGTATGAAAATCTCGACGCTGCTACCGAGCGAATCCCTGTGCGGCCAAATACTTCATGTGTAGCAATCTTCATCGACATCAAATGTTGATGATGGTTCCTGGAGCCTGTTCGGTGAGCGGCTGGCTTGTCACACCCACAACTTCTTGCAAAATACAGATTAGGCGACTCAACAAGCCGGAAACAATGTTAGATGCAAACTTGGTAGTGGCTGAGAATAAAGTCCGGAGGATACTCGGTGTCATCGACCGCGGCAGACGGGACTTCGCGTCACACAACACGGGAGGCGACCCATCTCAACCGATCCCACTGCTCCGAAGCCCATTGCCAGGATGGCTGACATCTCAAAGAGAGAGCAAGTGGCAGCGATGGTGATAAAAACAACGGAGAAGAAAGATTTGGTGTATCTTGGGTTTATCCCTTCATGTCCTGCTGGGGACAACCGCGGTCGACAAAGTGTGAGGGTTGAACATGTTTGGTGCCTCCACAAGCGGTTCGTCCCATGTCCCACTCTCATCAGCCTTGTGCGAATCAGGGAGGGTCGTAATGTGATCGACGCCAGGGAGTTCCCTGCCTGTCCATGCCTCAGCGCTCGAGGTTCGGCTGGGCAAAGAAAACAACGTGGCGATGTCGTCAACATCATTCATCAATCACTCGAGAGAAACGGTGGGCGTTGCGCGTTTGGTCTATTCGCAAGTTGAATGCGCCGAGGCGTCGTCTTGCGGCTGGTTGGTGGCTTGTCATTCGCGTGAATGTGACGCTGTGCCCTGCCCGCAGAACGAAATCACACCCGCACTCGCCGTCTGACTGTCAAATCGTCAAGATGGCTCGAAGCGGCAAACTGCCGAATATCGTTTCTCCGGCTTCGCGGTGCGCGTCCCCTTGATATGGATAATCATCCCGAGGCTGACTTGGGAATTGATTGCTGTTCTGGGCCCTGCGTCGGCGACGGCGACGCCGTCAAGATGTGGTA
This sequence comes from Chaetomium globosum CBS 148.51, assembly GCF_000143365.1. Lineage (NCBI taxonomy): Eukaryota > Fungi > Ascomycota > Sordariomycetes > Sordariales > Chaetomiaceae > Chaetomium > Chaetomium globosum. Next base: position 395,416 of record NT_165979.1, read on the forward strand.
TGGGTTTCCGCGCGCTTTCCGCACGCTTTCCGTGCTTGGTGAAGGAGCCTCGTTGCAATATACTGTGGTGCAATACGCTGCTAGTGCTCACTTTCACTCTCTTGTTAGACGGAATCCGCACTGGTCCTTCGCTTTCGTGTGTGGTGTTGGCTGTTTACCGCATGCCCAACCGGGCTCGTTGCTGGGCTCCGGAGGAAGAAGAAAAGCCCAGAGCGGGGCAGAAAGACGGTTGCATTGGGGGCAGCGAAGGCCCCGCTCTTGCCGGCCACCAAGACGGGTCTCGCGCCATTCCGCCCTCTAGGGCTAGACTGCACTTGGCAAGGGCGAGGGCGATCATCCAATCATTGATCGCCAGCTGCCCAAGCTCCTTCCTGACAGGGATGCCTTCCCGAAGCCTAAGCTCCCCGCCGACCGCTCCTGGACTTTCCTCCTCTTTCCTCTTGCCTTCCTCTCGAGTTAACAACTTCTTTTGGAGTGTGTAATTTTTAAATGGCACACCACTTTTGAAGAAACTAGGAAGAAAGGCCCGAAAATGCGCAGAAACGAGAGTTGAGGTCGCCACTCCGAAGCAGCCCCCAGCCCATCCCCATCATCCATCGGATCTCCAGCCACGTCTCTTGTCTCTTTAACACCAGTGGCTGTTGCACTTTGCAATGTACCAACAGCCCACGCTAGCTCGCTGATCAATTTGGCAACGAGCAGCAAGGAAATGCTGTTGGGAGTTGCCCTGCAAGGTACCGCTGCCGGGAGTTTGTCGTCCTGATTCAAAATAACCAGAATGAGAAACCGAGTCCCGCAAGCCCACAGCAGCTGCTGTGGGATCAGAGATGATCATTGTTCAGGAACCCGGGTTCGTATAATTTTTGGGTGCGACCATCCTCGGCCGTGCCGTGCTTCCCATTCGATCTCAGTGCGGGGGAACCAAAAAACTGGCTCACCTCTGCAAATTTATTGACTGGATGGTGTGGCTCAAAGAGGCTCTCCCGCTTCCGGGTTTCCGTGGAGGAGGGGCTGACCACCCAGAAGAGCCAGCCTGTTGAGCCTGTCAAGCCGTCGACTCAGCCTCCCGGGGCTTGACCGACCACTCATCATTGCACCCACGTTCCAGCCTGGTCTTCGGTCCCTGTCCAGTCATCAACCCCCGCCAAGGGTGCAACGTTGAACTCATCGGGTGCTGTGCTGGAGGCGATGGAAGGCAGCAAGATGTCGCTCGCTCCTCTCCTCGAGTCGGTCTGCTAATCCCTCGCTCTGCTTGCCACGCGGCATGCCCATTGAGGCTCTGGGGGTGACCCGGACCGGGGACAACAAGTCGCGCCGACGGCCAGATCGCCAACAACAATCCGGCATGCTCCCAAATGGCCATCTCGTTGGGATGAGCTTCGGAGGGGAGCCGTGGTGCGGCGCCGCAACTCCTGCCAGACTTGTTCGGCCCTGCGGCTGGCGGTGATAACCACCCCGCGCCATTGGCTTCCCGTCTTCCGGGCGGGGGGCAAGATGCCCAGGTACTGGGTTGCGGTGGGTGAGGTTGTGTCCCCACGAGCAAGGGTAGAGCTCCTACCCCGGCAGCTGTACCTTGCCATGATAGGAAAGGCGGGATGTGCGTTGATTCCGGACACCCTCCCCGTCGCGCGAGTTCCTGCGGATTGTGTGATTCCCCAAGGGCTGGGAGCTCTTCGAGCTATTTCTTTGTTCTCGAG
>NT_165979.1:399708-400693 GCF_000143365.1 Chaetomium globosum CBS 148.51
GGGGGGGGGGGGATGATGGGGAGGGTTTCAAAAGTGCACATGGGATTAATGGTTTGGTTTGGATGGGATTGGACCGGGTTACTGTTCCGTTTTCATTCTTGGATGGATTGTTTGGGGTCGGACGCCGCAGGTGTGTTCTACACAGTACACAGTGGCGGTTGTTTGATCTCGAGATTTCGGTCCCAGGTGAGACGGGCAGACGGAAGCGGGACACGGGGGTTTACGATGTTCATCATCACTTCACGACACTCCTTTACGTGTAATGTCTTATGCCGCATGTGGCGTTTGTTTGTTTGGATTTTTTTTTGGAGATTTTTTTTGGCAAGATACCCCGTTCTGTACTCGCCATTGAGGCTGAGTATGGACATGTCACTCCTTTTTAGTATATGTATGCATGAGTTGAGCGAGAAACAGGGCATAGATGGATTGTCAGTCAGTCTTTACTGAGTATACACTGTGTGGGAGGTAAGGGCGAGTGGATTTGAGAGATTTGAAGAATGCAAGCAAACGCCAGGGAAGGGAGGGATGGTTGCCTCGATGTCGATGGAGAGTCTAACTAATTGGGGGCTGTCCGGGTTTGGTGCTTGGTGGTTGCTGTTTGTGTGCCCTTGTGTCACACACACACTCACTCCCCCCGCCCATCTCAAACCGGCGAAGATGCGCTGCTGCAGCAACATGAGTCGAAATTGAAATGAATCTCTCTATCACACCATCCCGGTTTCTGTGGTCTCACGCCCCCGCGAGCCATGTCGTGCTGTGTGGTTGCTCCCAGCGTCTAGCTGCACCGGTACCTAATTTCCTCACCAGCTGCTGTTGGTGCCCGGGTTCTCGGCACGGGCATGGTTTGCCTCGGCACGACTCCCGGGGACAGGCACACGGGTTGCAGTTGGGGCGATCGCGACGTGTCAATAGTTGCGCTTTTGGCTAGAACGGGACACAGATAGGGTCTCATCTCGTTTAAGAGCTGGGGGGGGGGGGGGGGGGG
>NT_165979.1:401300-404606 GCF_000143365.1 Chaetomium globosum CBS 148.51
CACCTCACCACCCCTCCACCTGCACCTCCATCTTCACCGGCACATGCAGCAGGCCATCGCGCGGCAGCCCGCCCGCGCGGATGTTGACCTGCAGGGCCTGGTGGATGAGCCTGGGCTCGGCCAGCCCCGCGTCGCGCTCGGTGCGCCAGCTGACAAAGTCGGCTTGCGACGTGCCCGCCTTGAGGTGCTTGTTGTGCGCCATCTGCTCGGCCACGGTCGAGGCGGCTTGCGGTGTGGCGCGCGGGGTTTTGGGCGGGTAGTCGTGCCCCGTGTAGATCTTGTAGGCGGGTGGGAGGGTGAAGAGTTTGGTGGCGGTTTGGTAGCTGTGGTGGTTTGGGGGTGGGTTGGGTGAGTATGAGTGGGCTTATTGGACGGATGGAGGAAAGGGGAGGCACTAACAGGTCGTTGGCGTTGCCGCCGGGGAAGTCGCAGCGGGCGGAACCGACGTCTGAGTTGAAGATAGAGTCACCACAGAAAATGTTCCCTGGAGATGTTAACAGTCTGTCTGAAACAAGGTGGTTGCGTATTTCGAGTGGGTGTTTAGGGTCGCAGCCCTGAGTTAGGGGTATAGGGGCGGCTTTGTGATAAGGAGACAAGAGGACTCACCCCCGATCAAGTACCCCATGTGATCTGGCGTGTGTCCGGGTAGATGGACAGCTTTCGCCTCAAGTTCCCCCACGTGGAAGATCTCATCATCCTCTAGCAGCATGTCAAAGGGCACCCCTCGTACTCCTCCCCTCGCGATGTCATATCTCTTCCCCAACCCGCTCCTGGGACCTCGGCGATCCGCTTCCCGATACCGACTCCGGGCTTCCTTCCGTCTTTAGCGAGCCGGGCCTGAAGGTACTTTGCTGCCGTTAGATGGTCGGCGTGGACGTGTGTCTCGAGGAGATGTTCGACGGTGTAGCCCTCCTGCTGGATCAGGGCAAGTAGGTCATCCGCAGACTTGGTGGAGATGGCGTTGCGGGCCGGGTCAAAGTTGAGGACGGGATCAATGATGGCAGCGGCCTTGGTGGAGGGGTCGGCTACAACGTACTGCCAAGTTGAGGTCTGCGGCTCAAAGACGGTGTGAACGATGGGCTCCATGGTGACAGCGGGGGGTACAAGCGGTTGAACGGGATGTTTATCTTGGAATGAATTGGATTTGACTCGTAGATGTAATGTTGAGCGTAGATACAGCGTACTAGATAACTCCCTAGCTTTTTGACTCCTCGATGGCTGAGGTCGAGCATCAAATGTCAGATACGTCCGCAGGCTTGGGCTAGTTTCCTGGCACCTTGCCGAGTTTGCCTGTAGTCCCGCATGATATCCGGCGAGCTGGTTCAAAGTCGCCGACCTCCATCCCCCGGGAGATCGGGGACAATGAAGGTGGCGGCTGGCCTCAACAAAGACCGAGAGCCGTCGAAGCGGAAGGGCGAGCGACGGGATAGGGGTTGGCATCATCACACTGCATCATCATCATGGGAGGCGGACGAAGGGGGGATGGAGACACTCGGCCATGTTCGTCCCGAAAAGTGTCCGTTTCCGGTGTGATTCGTCCGATAACAAAGGGTCGCCACTGTCATGGCATCATCATGGTCATGGTTGTTGGGGGTTATGGTCGACCGATTCCAGGGTTCGGGTTTGTTGAGCTTGTTTCGTGTTTGTGTTTCCGTCGGCGGCTTAGGATGTCGGTTCATCGCCGATGCCGTGTAACCCGGCGACTTCCGTAATGCGGCATCGTGCATCGTACACAGTAGTTTGAGCGGTAAGGTGCACCGAGAACCGCAACCGGGATGGGGCCGCGCAGTGCGGCCGTGGACGGGCCGTGGATTTATGGGTCCCCGAGCAGGCTCCACTTGACGCCGGGCTTCGATCTGGGGATCCATGAAGAAGCCCGAAGGGATGGGTGGCAGGGTGGGTTTTCATCAATCAAGGTTTGGCAGTTCGCCGACCATCCAAAATTGGGGAAATCCCCAATCCCATTCCCCAATCCCCTAGAAATTACCGAGGGGCGGGTCAGCCCTGGGAGCGAACCCGAGCCCGAACCAATTCTCAAGCCTTTCCTCCTTTGGCTCTATGCGTATGGATGGACGCGAGGAAAGTGCAGGAGCCAAAGTCCCTGGTGGCCGAATCCGGGCTTCGGGCTTTGGACTTGGGATGATTTTTTCCTCCTCGGTGATATTTTACACTGACAGATAACTGATTGCAAAACCTCAGGCAAGCAGGCAGGTAACCCACACCACCTCGGCGGGTTCCTCACATTCCTAGGATCCTTCCATGTTCCATGCTTGCTGAGGTACTGATCACCGATCACCGATCACCGTCGACCGTCGGCTGCACTGAACCCACTGTGCCACTTCACCGCGGCGGAGCGCACTACACCAGCACACCTAGATTTCACTCCTCTAACCTAACTAACCCTTACCCATGAAACCCGACACCTTGATTCCTGATTCGTAATCCTTCGACGAGATGGCACTAAACGCCACCCCTGCCGGTGAGTGGTGGCCGAACATCCCTTTGATCCGTGGTGAGTTTTCACCCCGCCATCCCTGAACCTGGAAGCATGTTTAGACTGGTGTGGGAAGCTCGGAGATTTAAAGAGTGCAGGCCGTGGCGTTCGCTAGTTTGTATATAGTTGTATCTATTTCGTACGAAGTAACTCCTCCAAATTATCTCAATATCAATAGCTACGGTAGTTACTCTGGTTGATCACCCTAACCAACCCCCCAAAACCGCCGCAATGAACAACGTCCTCACCGGCGCCGCCATGGGCGCCGCCCTCACCACTGCCGGCGTCTACGCCCCAGATATCATCCTCGCCCAGTTCAACTTTACCGACTTCACCATGCTGCAGACCTTTCTCTCCGCCGCCGCGGGGAGCACGTATGTCTCCCATCTCTCCTCTTCCTCCCTTCCAATTGTCCCCCTATCCCCTATCCCCTATCCCCTTTCCTCTTCCCCCTCCACGCCACCCCCTAACCCAACCCCAACCCCTTCCCACCCAAACTAAATCAAACTAACCCTCCCCCCCCCCAAAGGGGCCAAGTCAACAGATGTCAACGGAAGCGAGAGCGAGCCTCAGCAAATCGACCAAAATTGGACCAGAAGCAAAGAAAGGCAGTAAGATGAGCAAGTGAAAGCAAGAGATTCGCCCTCGATAGCGTTCCAAATTGCGATTCGTCAATGCATTGTGAGTTGTCCCTAGCCTTTGCTCGGATGAGTTGTCGAGGTGGTAGGTGAAAGAGAAGTCAATGAAACAGGCAGGGCGTTCCTCGAGCGACGCGGCTCCAAACGATAAGCCAACAGGGTCGCCAAGAACGA
>NT_165979.1:405095-478742 GCF_000143365.1 Chaetomium globosum CBS 148.51
TGACACTGTCTCTGTGCATTTCCACGCCGTGAACATATATGATTACAACCAGGTGCCCTGTCACCGACACCCTACACTCCAGCACCCCGTAATTTGCACCGTACCTCCCTCCTCCGCCCAGGTGCCGTTGTTGCCTGCCACCTACATACCTACCTCGGGTATTCGTGCCTACTTAGTTGACACCTACTTGGTCCCGTCATCATTGTCGTACGTGCATATTTTGTCTTTACCTGTATATATTGCAAGTCCTGGGGTCTCTCTGGGGAGCTCTGTACATAGAGTAATTACCTCTTCACTTTCTCATCAATTTTGTCCAGCCATCATAATCCATTCGAACTTAGCTCGGCAGTAGCTAGCTAGCCCCTTCATTTTTGTATAAAATCACCTTGACCCGCAAGCGCCCTTGACCACCCCTATTTCCTCCCCAGTCTCGGCAACCTCAGCGGCACGACCAACAAAAACGCCACCACGGTCAACACTGTGGAGAGCATAAACGTAATCCGCAACGACGCCTCATAGCTCTGCACCACAGGCTCCCGATACTCAAGCGGCAAGTCCCGGATCGCCTCGACCGACTTCCGCACCAGCGCCACGACGGCCCCCTTCTCCGGCCCCTTGACCAGCTCGTCCAGGTAGTACCACAGGGCGTTCTGCACCACCAGCGAGCTGCACGCCACGCCAAGCACCTGCCCCAGGCTCCGCCACAGCATCAGCGTGCTCGTCGCCACGGCCTGCTCCCGCTGCTCGCTGACCGTCAACAGGGCCATGAACGTGCCGGGGAACTGGAACCCCGAGCCCGCCGCGCCCGGCAAGAGACAGAGGATGTAGAAGATGGCGGGCCAGCCGCGCTGCATTGAGGTCAGGCACAGGGCGCCGACGACACCGAGGGAGGTGCCCAGGACGAGGGGCCATTTCAGGCGGCGGGTGTAGCTGATGAGGAATCCCGTTGCCGTGCCCGCGGCGGACGCCATGCCGGAGGAAACGACGAGGCGGAAGCCCGATGTTGTGGCGCTTGTGAGGAGGACTCCTTGGAAGAAGAGGGGTCTGGCTGGGGTTAGAGGGCTACTGGTGTACTGAGGATAGAAGCGAGCTTACACATTGAAAAGGATGGCGTTGGAGGTGAGAGCAGTGATGTGGTTAGAGAAGATCAGGTTCATGTGCGGCGACTTGAGAATAAGGTGTAGCGGCATGATGGGCTTGACGGCGCGAGTCTCGACGTAGAGAAACGGGGGAAAGAACACGGCGAAGCCCATGAGCGAGGCGATGACGAAGGGATGCGACCAGGGAAGCACGTTTCCTCCGAGATTCTGAATTGTTAGCGACAGGAGCTTAGGGGCAGGTGAGGAGACTTACCAAGCCCAAGATGAGGGACGTCACGGAGCTAGAGAGCAGGATAGAGCCCTTGAAGTCAAACGTGCGCATGGCCTCGCGCAACGTCTGCTTCTTCTTTCCGTTTAAGCCCAGATCGCTGGGAACGACGGCGATAGCGACGGCGAGATAGATCACGATAATCGGTACCTGCACGCCGAATTCCTAGCGCTAGCCGAGATAATCTGCCATCGCACCACCCAAAGCCGCACCCAACATCGAGGCGAGACCGTAGGTCATGTTTACATATGACTGGAAGGCACCACGAATCCTATCCGAGTCAGTCTTTCTGTCCATAAAGTCGACGGGGGGCTTGCTCACTCGATCGGCACGGTATCGCTCACAATGATGCTTCCAAGCGTCATCATCCCGCCAGCTCCGAACCCACACACGGCCCGGGCAATAATAAAACTCGTCATGCTCTGCGCCAGCGCACACCACACCGTCGCAAAGAGGAACACGGCAGTCGTGATTACGTACGGGGCCTTCCGCCCAACCGCATCTGATAAACCACCGAGGACGGGCTGGAAACTGGTTGACGTTAACAAAAACGCTGTCGAGAGCCACGAGGCCGAGTTACTGCTCCCGAAGTACGATGTGATCACGGGGTGGCTCGACGCCATGATGGTACCGTCGAAGCAGGCGATGAAATAGCTGGCGTTGATTTGGAGAAAGAGCAGCCAGAAGCGGGCAACCGAGATGCCGCCGAGGTAAGGGTTTTTGCTCTTGGAGATATCATCGAGATCTTCAGCGGGGCTCAAAAGGGGAGTTTCCTCGTCGAGGATGGCTTCGCCCTCTAAGGGTTTAGCAACCGCACGAGATGTACTTCGGTGACGGCTTCGACTACGACTCTGGACCCGGGTGTTCCGTAGCATGCTGTGCTGGAAGGACTCGGGCTCCAGAAACGGCGCGGCAGACTGAACGGATCGCGAGAGCAGCACGTCAAACTGGTTGGGGTCCATGTCTTCACTGCCGGGGCCATCGTCGTCCCGGGCCCGGCCACGGGACGGTCGGGTGCTGGACGTGGGGATCGGCTCGGCACCCGACATGGATTCCGGATGCGTGATATCTGTTCTCTCCGTCGTCATTGACAATTCTCGCCTTCCTCTGATCAGTTAGTTTGGTGGAAAAGCTCAGCTGGGTACACAAGAGACCGAGGCGAGTTTGGCATTCACTATATCTGTGGAAACCGCCCATGACTCCTTCAACCTCCTGGCTGTGCATCCTTCCGATGTTCGGTCCGCGTTTCCCAGCCTTCCTGTCTGGGCAAGCCGGTGTTCATCGGATCCTTGCATCTTGCTGTCCCAATTGCGAGCTGAGTGGGGACTCGCTCCCGGGTGGATGCGACGGCGGGGTGTGCATTGCATCGCGGATTCTCGCCGCCTCATTAGCGCCGGTGTGCGGCATGCATGCAGCATGCAGAGCACCATCCAACAAGTGCTTACCATAAAAGCTCGGTCACGATGGGCCACATTGTTTCCGAGGCAACTATGCGGGGCGATCCCCAGTCCGATCATCCAAGGCACAGTCTGTGGTATTTCGTTTCAAAACCAGCATGTGCAGCGTCTCTCATAGGCGGCTGTTGAATCAACACGCTACATGAGGCGATGATTTTGGAGAGAGGCTATGTGCTGTGACTCGCCAGCGCGGCAGGAACTAGTATGCCGGCTCCGGTGATGCCGCCATCGTGGCAGGGAGTCAGGACGACCTTGACCGGCGCTTGTGCACCAAATTGGCGGTCTAGAACTTCGTCGATGAGCCTTTGTGTGTCACCCAGGTAATTCTGGAAATGTTGTATGCAACCACCCGTGTAGCCAACGGAGAGCACCGTCTGCTCGGCGTCTGTTTTCTCGGCGCCTGGCTCGGGTATTTCTTCGGCACACCGCAAGAGCCCCACAGTCGAGGCGGCGATGATACCGGCGGCCCGGACCTGGATGGCCTTCGCGATGCGGTAAAGAGCGTTGGCCAGCTCGGCCGTCCACCGAAACGACGAGTCTCCTGGCGTAAACTCTCGCTCGAGTTGCTGGAGCATTGGTCCCCTTGTGCTCTTGGGGTGAAGGTGGCTAATGAAGGTGGTTGGGAGGCCAAATCTTTCCTGTAGCTTGTTTGGCAAAAGGTCGACCGGAAAACCCAAAACAGTCCCATAGTAATCAAGAAATATGAGGCGCGCCAATTCGCCCAGGTATCTCCCGGCAGTCATGTACTCGAGTGGCTGGAACCCGGGGGTTTCGCCAGCCTGGTCCAGTTCCGTGTCCCACCGGCTAATGAGGCCGAGTTTCTGGAGGGGAGGTGTTGTTCCCCTGATGCTCCATTCGGTATTGACGGCAATCTTCACATCTGCGACCTCCTGGCCGGGCAAAATACTGATGGAGGCCGGCCGTTTGCTTTCGTGCAAGGTGCTCAACTTTAGAGGAAGCGTGGCGTTGCAACCAGTGCCAACGATCAATCCCATGGCAGCCTTCTGGTGCGCTCGAACTGGAAACTGGTAGATGAAGGACACGAGAGTTGCCACAGAGTCATTCGCAATAGCTGCAATCCGGATGGGCGGCATGTCGGCGGTCCGGTGCTTCTCGTAGCCCACTGTGAGGTGCTCGCCCAGATCCAGGTTGGACGTGACTGCAAAGCCCTTGCCCATGGGCATGAGAATTGCCTTGGAAAGCGACTTCTGCTGCATGGGAAAGCTGAAGGTCACCCCCATGGGAAGTTCAGCAGCACGGGAGACAGCCAAGGTTTCACAGCCCTTGCGCACCACCTGAGCGACCTGCTCACCTATCCAGGAGAACAGACTCTCCGAATTTTGACTCTTCAGGTATTCCTGAATGGGCCATGCTTGCTCGAGGAGACGATTCAGCTGATGGCCATCCTCTGTTGGCCCCCCCGGTGTATCTTCCCCCGCAGATAGCTCAACAAAACCGACACGCAGGTTCGACCCGCCGCTAGAGAAGTCAGCAGAGAACTCGGGATGGGTTTGGGTGCCTTACATATCTATGGCGAGGAATCTGCGGCATGTTAGGTTTGGTGACACGATGCATGCCGGCGTTGGGAGACCCACCGGCCATGGTCTCTCGCAGCAGGACGCAAGACGGACTCGGATATCGGAGTCGGCAAAAACTGATCCGAGGACTCGACAGATAAATGGCGGAAGGTCGATTCCAACTCATGCGAGAGTTCTACAACAGTGTCGATGTCGATAGCCAAGGGCCGCAAGAAGTCGTCGAGAGAGAGGGCTGCCATGTTTGGTCTTGGAAGTCGAATTTCCCAACTTACCTAGGTAGGTAATTAACCCTGCCTAATATCCACCGAAGAGACTAAAAAAGAGAGGGGAAAGCGCTTGAAGAGCGAGTGTCACGATTGACTGCATACGATGAAGGAAGGAGCGGATAACCACAAATATGGTGGTTTGTCAGGGGATTCGAGAAGGCCCACGGTATTATGGAAGGAATATTGCACAGCCATCTTCCGGCTCCTGTCCAGCTTAGCTACCACCCTTTGGCCAAAAAAAGCCGAACTCCAAGTGGAGGTGCCGCCAAAACCTTCGACTACAGGAACGAAAAGAAAGCCATTCGGAAGCTCCAGGTCTACATTTTATCGGATTCGGTTTCTTTGATTTAATTTATTTTACTCGGGTTTCATATGACTACTTCTTTTTATCTTCCTTTTGTTTTCTTTTTCCTTCTTTCTCTTTTCTTGATTTCTTGCTCCTCTTTCGAGTTCGGCTTTTTTTGGCTAAAGGGAGGAGGCTACATAAAACGTGCGTGAAGTCGAAATCGGGCTGCAAGGGGAAGGTACGATCCGAGTCACGGAGAGGATTGTTTCAGGTAAATTGTTCTCGAAACTGGCAGAAGAGCACCTTGAGGGCTTGGATTCCATTGGCTTTCTATCATAGTAAGTTTACCCATCTTGAAATCCAGCGGTGAAACGTTGCTATGCAGAGATCCCGGCGCACCTGGCCAGAACAATCCCACTTATTTTGTAGTCCCAAGCTTGTCGCCCACTTCGCCCCACCGGGCAGCTGATGCTTGGCTTACCTAAAGCGTGCTCTCGAGGTCATGGGGCTGTCCTCCTGTCGCAACAACACGCGTGCGACATCCAACGTCCGCTCAATACACCGAACCGCCCGGCCACATTGTGATCCCTAGCATTCCAAATACGACGATTTCCAAACCTAAGCTCCCCAATACTTGACATTGTGATGGACGAGAAACACGCGCCGATGCCGCCGCCGATCCGTAGGGGCCTCAGTCCCCTCAGGGTGGTCCTTGCGACGGGCTACTTGGCTTTCGCAGCCGTCCTTTGCTTCTACTTCACACCACGGGTGGCGCTTCCTCTTCCTCAGCCAGGCCTCTCAAAACCCGAGCACGCCTCGGTAATTGTAGATCATGATCTTATTCCCCTAGAAGCACATATTATGAGCAAGTGCCCCGACGCTAAGGTCAGCACCGCCTACCCTCGTCGTTTCGGCTAGAGTTGCTAACATGTCCTAGGACTGCCTCCGTGAGCTAGTACTGCCGACAATGCAAAGGGTCTACGACAAGGTCAACTTTACGTTGTCTTTTATTGGAAAGTACGTCATCCTCTAATCCCCCCGTCGCCTCCCCTATCGGACCCCGCTGACCCCCCCTCCTCAGGCCGACTGACCAAAACGATGGCGTGGACTGCAAGCATGGGCCGGAAGAGTGTACGCTCCCATATCTCGATATGTTTACTCCGAAGCCGCAAGCATCTAATATCCGATAACAGGCCTCGGCAACATCATCGAGCTCTGCGCGCAGAGGCTTTACCCCGACCCCAAGACGTACCTCGGCTTCACCATGTGCCTGACGCGAGACTACAAGCACATCCCGCAGCGCAGCTTGATCGAGGACTGTGCGCTGGAACATGCGATCGACTTTGACAAGCTCAACGACTGCGCGACCAAGGACGACGGGGCGTTTGGCATCGGCATGCTGAGGGAAAGCGTGCAGCGGACAGCCAAGGTAAATCCATCCGTCTTTCCCAGGATGGGCATCGAAGGTTCTATTCTAACTAACCGCCCAACCCCAATCTCCAGGCCGGCGTCACAAAGAGCTGCACGGTCCGGCTCAACAACGAAATCTACTGCATCCGCGACGGCGGCAAGTGGACGGACTGCCCGTCGGGCCCGGGGGTCAACGACCTGGTCATTGCGATTAGGAAGCTGTACTCCGCTTAAGCGGTTCAAACACGTCGGCCCACAAGTCACTGGCCTCGCCCAGGGTGTAGCATAGCGTAACGGCGTCCATGCCCACCTCGTCGTCCCCCTGCATGGTCTCGAGCTGCGCCATGATGCTCTCGAGCCCGACCGCCTTGCCCGTCGCCTGCGTGGCGCCCGCCTCGAGCGCCACGTGCACGATGTGGATGTGCAAGTGATAATACGTCGGCTGGTAGTGCACATACAGCTTGAGCTGATCCCGCTCGATGCTCGGGTACACCCCCGTGGCGGCGTCCAGGAACTTGGCCCGCATGTGCCGCAGCCAGGGGATGTGCTTCTTGCGCAGGTCGCGCAGGCTCCACAGGTCCCGCCGCTCCACCAGCCCCAGCAGGTGCAGCGCGTCGAGCGTCTTGCGGTCCCAGTTGAGGTCCGGCAGCAGCAGGAACCCTTCCTCCGGGTCCTGCCCGTAGGGGGTCCGGTAGATGACGTCCTCGGCCTCCTTGGTCCCCTCGATGATGTTGAACGCCCAGTTCAGCCGCCCCGCCTCCCGCTGCGCCTGCATGAACGGCCGCACATGCTCGCGGTAGATGGCCGCCGTCTCGGTCACGAACCGCACCCCCTGCTTGCTGTATTTTTTGATGTGCTTCTCGGTGCACGGCCAGATGAGGTTGATTTTGAGATCGGCGAAGTCGCTGCTGGGGTGGTGGTGGTCTTGGGTGGTGGTGTCGGCGCCGCTGTGGGCCAGGTACCAGTGGTAGATGTCGTTGGCCCCGAGGTTCGTTATGCTGCGCAGGGTGGTTGGGACGGAGCCGAGGTAGTCGGGTGAGCTGGGGAAGGGCGCGCGCTCGAGGATCAGCAGCGCGGGCTGGTCGTCGATGGCGCCGACGAGGGAGGTGCGGCGGCCCGCTTGGTCTGGGGAAGGCGTGTGTCAATACTCGATACTCGTGGTTACCCTATCTATGTCCGGGACTGGGCGTTTGGTTTTGTCTGTGTTTTGGGGGTTTGGTTGGTGGTATCTATGTATGTACCTTGGTTGAGCAACCGCTCGAATTTGAATCTCGGCACGAGTGCCTCTGCCTTTGCGTTGCTCTCGGTCATGATGGGTCGTGGAAGTGGCTGCCTTGCGTTGGGTGGATGTGTGTGTGTGATGGACCTGAGGAAAGTTCCCGGAGTGTGCCCCGCAGACCCCGCGTCGTCGCGTGCGACTCCACGCTGTGGAGCAGGGGGTTTGCAGGGCTGATGCAGGGATGATAGCCCCAACATCAATCATACCCGAGCTCTTTTGATGATTTCAATGATGGTTTTCTTAGACAAGTTTTCAGGTTCTTAAACTCGGCGGTAGCTCGACGGTGTTTGGTTGTCAGGATATTTTATTAGCATTTATTTCCCTTGCCAGTTATCGAAATCGCCCAGCCCGGAGTGAGGGTTGCCGAGTCCCGTCTGCTTCTTCACGCAACCTAGGCAGATATGGCTTGACCTCGAGACCATAAATGATATGCTTCTCTCTGATTTGGTGAGTAGTTTTATCTGAAATAACTCGGTTGAAGATCAGTAGTTGGTATACGTGCACACGAACGCTGAACGCCACTTAGGAGGTGTAGCTATATACGTAACTCAACAATTGCTTTGAGAGCGTGCGGCGTGGCATAAACAACCAGTACGTGCATAACACTCTACCTGTGAGCAAAAGTATTGCTATGCAAACGGTTCTACGAGTAACCTGCCTAGGTATATATGAAACGGAGCTGTGGCAGCGACGGTGAGGGCCGTGGTGTGTACATGGAGTGTAGATTTGGAGACTGGAGCGGTGGGGGCGCCACGCAGGGTTACTATGGTCTCGGGGCTGTGTTTGAGGAGCGTGGGGTGGTCGATAACGACATACCATCCCCAGTCTTGTACCTCCAGCCTGAGACTGAGACATTGAGATTGCCTATTATGATGGCCCATTGGTGCTCGGTACTTCTACACGACAGTGAGGAGGGTGGATGGAGTGGTCGGGGCGTGTTCAAGGCTAAGGGGTTCAGGAGAGAGCTGCAGTAAGTTGGAAAGGAGAGAAATAATGAGAGAGAGAAGACAATCAACGGCATTCGGTGATCACGAGAAGCGTCCCGTGGAAAAACCGAGTATGATCGGCCCCAGCCGGCATTCACGAAGCGGATGTTAAGCCGGAGCCGTGCCGGGGGAGGTACCCGGGAGGTTCCTTATTCGCGCGGGAGTACTAATGTAGTGTAGTAATGTAGTACTTTCGTAGCAAACCAACGGCCGCGGAAATGACGGGGGTGGAACTCGGCAACAAACAAATCATTTACATGTGAACTCCTTCTGGCCGAGCGCAGTATGTTCGATGATTGACAGCAATCTATACTATGAACCAGGCGGTGTGTTTCGAGTGCAACATCAACTTTTTCATCGACCGTCCATCCGCCGGTCCGATGCCATCCATCGACGACAAAGGGCCTGCCTGCCTGTCTGCAACCTGTCAAAGCGTCGTCCCTCCCTCGGCAGTTACCGAGCCGCCTCCATTGTGGTGATAACGGGGTATAGGAGAGACAGTATGGACACGCACATACATCCACACACCCGTAAACGGTTATGCGAGGTAGGTAAGCTACAACGGAGCTCCCTCCGCTTGCACGAACCACGCATCGCCATCATCCCACAGGGGGATTGGTACGCGAAACTCTGACGTATCCGTATTCGGGCCGGCTCGAGTTTGATGGGCCAGGACGACCAGAAACGGATGCAGTGGCCGAACCCGGTTCCCTCGGGGAGCCGCGGAGCCGCTGAGCCGGCCCCATCCACAGGGCCCCCCCCAGACAAGGGTGGCTTTGCTTTTGAGCGAGGTTGCATCGTCATGTTCTAGAATGCATGTTGGTTCGGAAGCGTGACTTGCGTGTGGTCGCACAGGCTGGGCGGCGGTCAACGCCCTGCCCTGCCATGCCCTGCCTTGTTCGTCTCTGCGTCTCTCCAGAAAGCGAGCTCTCGGTCATGTCCGTGAGGAGGGTGGCATGGCACTGCAGCATATCACTCCCTGTCTTGGCTCGGGGTTTGACTCAGCGGGCAAGGCATTGTATGTTCATCGTGTGAATCAGCGATGGTGAGCTCAACCATTTGATGTCTCAGTGTATTCTGTTCATATTTAGTGACATCCAAAAGGATAGTTGTCTCCGACAGAACAGGAAACCCTGCCTTTTCAATGTACGATGTAAATAAAGTTATACGATCCGTCATATTCTTGACTTTTGCGTTGGCCATCCTCCCATCCCATAATGAATAAGTCCTCCTAAATGTGCCAGTAAAAGACTCCCAACCCGCTCCTGCCCTGGAAATGGATGTGCTCGCTCGCTCGCTTGCTGTGTGTGTGAAAGAGAAATCCAATAATGATATGCCGGGCCCACGAGACCTGGTCTGGCCGTGTACTGACTGAAATGGTATCTCTTCCTCGCCGACTCCCCTGTAAAGCACCCACACCCCATTGCTCGCATCTTTCCGTAAACCCCGGGAGGTAGCCATCCGTCCTGTGCAACGCAGCACGGCCCTAAACGGCTGTCCACCGCGGCAGCCGTATCGTACTCCGGCCACCTGCATACCCGCGAAAAAACTCTCCGCTTCCCGACTTCTTTCCCACCCTCACCGCATGTTCCTCGTAACTCTTCCACACCAGCTTCGGAAATGTCTTCCACATCCAATATCTTGGAACCCCCTCGTCCACCTCCAACGGGCCAGACGCGGCAGCCAGGGCCGAAACAGCAGGCGGGGGGCCGCCGGCGCTACCCGGCTTATTGACATCCCTGCGCATGCTCTGGGGGCGATAGCTCCGGCCCTTCATGCCATCATCCTCGGCCAGCTTGAGCAGAGCGCCGGGGTCCTCGCGCTCGACGCGGGCCATCTCCTTGTCGGCGAGGTCCTTGGTCTCAGCCAGGCGGCGCTTGATGTTGGCGACCTCCTCGCCGCAGTCGCCGTCGCGCAAGAACTGGTGCGCGCCGTGCTCGCACATGCTCTGCACGTACTCGAGGCCCTTGTCCAGCTCGTCGTAGACGTCCGGCGGCGCCGGCTTGCCGTCCGCCCCGAGTATGTTGCCCGGTCCGCCCCCGCGGCTCATCATCCGCCCGCCGGCGCGCGAGTACATGTTGCGGGTTGCGCCGGGCCCCGCGCCCATGCGGCGGGTGCTGACGTAGAGGAGGGGGGGTTCTTCGTCTTCTGTTGTTGTTTGACCGGGTTTCGCGGCGGCGGACGGTGCGACGGCGATGGGGGTGTTCTCAAGCGACGTTCCGACCTCGATAGGCGCGTCGTCGTCGTCGGGGCTCTCGAGCTCGGCGAGGCGTTTGATCTGGGCTACTTTGGCCGCCATCTTGGCCTTGCGCATCATATTGCGGCCGGCGCTCACAAACTTGACGAGCTCCTCGAAAAACATTTGTACGTAGCTGTCGTAGTAGACGATGATCATGCTCCGGGTACGGTATTTCGGCGCCGCACCCTCCGCGCTGATGACCGAGTCTGTGCGCTGTCGCTTGCGGAGTGTCGCGCGTGCCCGTGCCTGGCCGGCTGCGCGCATCTGGCTCGCCTGGCGTTGCAGGGCTGATGGTGATTGCGACTCGGAAGGACTGGGCGGTGACGGCTGCTCGGTGCTGGCCTTCGCTGCTGCGGCGCCGGCCGCGGCCGCGGCTGCCGCCTCAGTGGCATTGTTGGCATCGGACGGTGCTACCGGGTCGCGAGGATGGGCTTCGGGCTCGTCGCGTGGCCTGAGAGATTCGGTCGACCCCTTGTTCCGCACTGATTTTGTGCGGCATGATGCTGTCCCGGGAGACCTCGCTTTATTCTCTCCGGTCAGCTTCGCCAATTCAATTTGGCGCTGTTCGATCTGGCCGTTCAGCTCGTCCAGCTTCTTGAGCCAGTCCGGCACGTTGGTGATCAAGTTCTTGAGGGCGTCCATGGCGAGATCCTCCTCCTCTCCAGGAAGAGCGACCCCTCTGCGTAGGTATGCCGTGTTGGGCAAACGCGGGTGCGTGCGTCGCTAGGCGGGCACGCACCTAACGCGAACACGCTGGTCGGCGGGTGTTTATACTGTGTTTGATGCCCTGGTGCAAGGGGCCGTGGCAATGCTTGCAAGCAATGGGTCGCGTCGTCGGGGGAGGGTCGTTCGAACGCGAGCAACGATGCGAGTTTGCGTGTCGATGTCGAGCTTCAAAAATGTTTCGCGGAGGCCAAGTCGTGGTTAGTTAACCAAACCAGGTCGTCACTTCGCCCACAGGAAAATAAAGGGCGGGCGGTTGGTTGGTAATATGGAAGCGGAAATCGATGCAACAACGGGCGAGAAGTGGAATTCGACCAAGGCTAATAGTCTCCGAGCTCCCCGGGATTCTGCGTGATGTCGATGTGTTGGGGGCGTGAGATGTCGGGCTTCTGCCGGAGCGGAGACTTTCTTTCTACTGTTTGCTGGCTGGGCTGCTGCTTGAGGAAATGCTAGGTAAAACCCCAAATGGGCTTTCTCGGTGGCTGTCGCGTGGGATTGGGTTGCGGCCAGAATGCGGCCCAGGGGATGCTAGCGCCGCCGAGCGGGTTTGATCCGCAGCTAAAAACCGGGGGTCGCCTGCCGTCGAGTTTCCTCGGCCAGGATGTGCCTGCCTTCCTGCCTTCTTCGTTCTTCGCTTCCTGCCCAAAACACAGAGCTCTCGGTGAGCACCAGATACCAGGTAGGATTTTCAACAATCTGTGGGGGGCCGCTCAAACAACAAATTTCGGGGTCCAGCCTGGGTAAGTAAGGCAGGTGAGGTTCTTCGGTTCTCCTTCTCGACAATCTGCCAGAGGTTAGGTGGCCGGGTGGGAGAGACGAGCTTTAGCCGTTTGTCGAGAAAAGAGGAGGGAGTGCAGCATCTTGTCAGCACCACAGACATCTCGCATATACATAGCCACTAAAAGAAAACAACAAGAAAAAAACGCCGCCCTTCTCTGGCGATTAGCGGTTTGTGGCTTACGGCTCACGGGCAGCTCCGGCCGCATTCGCTCTACTTTCGTCCGGCCCCGCGCCTGGGCTTGCTGCTGCACCTGCAGCTCTTCTGCATGCCGATCACGACGAGTCTTAAAAACGGCATTATTAGGTGCGGCCCCCTGTCCCGTCTTTCCACTCGACCCTCGCCTCGTCGTTTTGTCAACGCGCATCGGACGCTCCTGGTTCGGCCGTTCGCTTTCCTTCCGGGGGTACATACAACTAGGTTAACTAGGGTAGTCGATACGAACAGTTCACGTTTGCTTCCTGCTAAGCAGTCATGTCGTTATGTCTCGCAGTTTATTCTCGGACCTGCAGCAACCCGCCCACACGCCGATAGGAGGTATTTGCCCGGCCGAAACCTCCGAACATTCACGGGGGTAGCACTGAGCTCAAAGTAATCTATCTATCTGCAACTATGTCTGTCCGTACATGTATGTGGATACTAACTCCATGGACCTACGCGCCCTCGCCATCTGCACATTGGAATTTTGAGTTTCCGCAGAGGAAACCAAGTATGTGTGCGGCGACAAGGGCGGGCCGTTCAAGGGCGGTCTGCACAATCATGAAGAGAGCGGGGGTCAACCTCTCTCGGCTGCAGGCCGCAGGGCGGAGGAGGAGGGGCGGTTGTCTGCAGGCGCGGGAACTGGCTCCTCGATCCGGCGTATCATCCGCCGCCGGTTGCGGGCTGTCTCAGTTGTTTCGCAAGTGGCTGGCTGGCGTTGACCTGGGGTTGACTTCAACCCGCACCAACAACACATCCAAGTAAGTACATACATACACATACAATACATATGGACACTCGCCGAGCAAACGCCAAAGACAGGGTTGGCAAGTAACCTCGCACCGAGAAGACCGCCCAACCAGTTTTGGCCCTCGGTTATGTTAGTATGCTGGCGAAGTGCATACATCCCTCCATACCCCCCTCCGATCTTGAGATGGCAAACTCCTCGGACCGTTCTGTCAATGCAGGAATCCGAATCCATCTCGTCCTAGCGCGGGAATGCGGAGGACGTGACATCGGCTCTGAGGGGCGGCGCCACAGCCGGCAAGCATGAATAACCTCGCAGCAACCGTGCGGGTGATCCAAGGCCAGCTGGCAAGTGGCCGCCTAGGCTACTGGGCTAGTGGCCGTTCCGATGGAGGCTCGGTCCGCGCTGGGCCATGACACGACGATCCAGATCTCCGCGCGGCGTTGCGGCGCGGCAGGCTTTCCCGTTGTCTCTGAAAACGCCCGTTGCGTCACTGATCGTCTAGGGACCGGGACGCATAAACGCTGTGACACCAGGCCAAGATTCGTCCTCTGGCTACTCAGCGTTTATTTGACAGGATACGATTGTGTAACGTCGTTTTTGCAATAGTTAATCATCGACAACGCTGTTGGAAGAAGGCCTTTGCATAACTGCCAATGCACCACCTACACAACCAGGCTGAAATTGCTCTTGTTGGTCCTGCCATTCCACAAGCGAGTGCTCCTTGAATATGTAAGATGTCGGCAATGGCTGTCCAAGAGGACCTAGAACGCCGTTGTTTGCAACACTCCGCCCCGGAGTTCTCCACTGATATCCACGGCTAAGTGTCAGGGCGGCCAAATACCTCAAAAGAGTCAACATGAGACGATACTAGCCATCGCTAAGCTCATATCACGCTGCGAGCTGCGGATGCTGCTGTCACCGTGCACCCCGTTCCGAAGTTGTCTGATACTCGTGCGTTCTCGCAATCCTACCTCGAAACAGCCTCGGTTTGGAGAGCACCAAGTCCTCACGTGTCGGTGGTTGATCTCTCGGCAGCTGAATGTAACTATCGTTACACAGTCGTGGTCACTGTTGGCCAAGTCCGGCATAAAAGCCACACACTCTTGTAGCTCCATTGCCTGATTTGTGTTGGAAAACAGCCAAATCCTCCATTCTCGGCGGATATATCTCAACTTTGAGCCGTTTCCTTGCCGTCTAGGAAGATCCTTGCAGGGAAAACAAGCCTCCACAGCGGATCTCAACGGCGGTCCATCCGCATTTAGCCCATCCATGTGGCCATGTTGGCTCGCCGCGCCCACAATTCGATGTGTCACTCTTTATTTCGGAGGTTGCAACCATCGATTCAAACACCCAGAATCTCGATCACGTCGACCGAGCATCTCTTCCTCAACACCTCTTGTCATTGCGGCCGTCCCCAGCCAACCATCGAAAACCACCCTCCCTGGGGACCAACCACGTTAAGACTTGCCCGATACGGCAGCCAATGTGCGGGATGTGCAATGTTGCAGGGGGAGGAAAAAGGCTGCAGTTGGAAGGACATTGCTGCCGCCTCGCCAATCTCCATCTCATCTCTATCCGCAGCGTGATCATGAGGTAAAAAAAAA
The DNA here is from genome assembly GCF_000143365.1 of Chaetomium globosum CBS 148.51. Taxonomy (NCBI): domain Eukaryota; kingdom Fungi; phylum Ascomycota; class Sordariomycetes; order Sordariales; family Chaetomiaceae; genus Chaetomium; species Chaetomium globosum. The sequence continues at coordinate 419,979 of NT_165979.1, forward strand.
AAAAAAAAAATTAGAAAACTGAAACAGATGAAGGGGACAGTCACACAAAGCCGCTCTGCAGCGGAGCACCAGCAGCAGCAGCAGCAGCAGCAGCAGTATCACCACCTTGCCTCCACCAACCATGGAGCTTCCACGGCCCAAGACAATTATAGCAGGGCCGAAGCAACCCCGGCTTTCATCCAGAGTGGGAAATCTGCATTCGCTAACCGCAATCGTCGATATTCAATCAAGATTGCCGCTGCCTGCCGCGTGCCGGCCGGCCGCCGCCCTGCTTGCCTGCTTGCCTGCCACCTCTCCCCCTCCCCCCTGCGCTTCCCCCATGCTGTTCGAGCCTGTGTCTTCTGATGAGAGTGGAAGTTGCTCCGTCTGACAAACCGGCCAACAAGTCTCCGCAACCAAAGAAGATCTGTTGCTTTGCATGCGAGGTCTTCCTCGATGCCCAGCAGGAGACTTCCTTCCTCTGGGGGGAGGGGCCCGTGTCAAACGCGTGAATGCCCGTCCGTCCGTACCCTGCCGTGGTCGGCTGCTCCATATGGCCCGTGCTCCGCTTCGATTCCCTTTTGCCCGTCACTGTGATCATCGCAAACACGACCGAGTTGAGCAATGTTTTCGGCCCCCCGCGGGGGGAATCGGCACATGTTTACGAGGGGCCCGGGGAGGCCGGGGTAGTATGGACATCCACAGCTTGTTCGTCGGAGCGGCCCATTCACCCTCGCAAAAGTCGACGAAGAATAATAAGCCAGCAAAAAGCCCGGGGTTGACTTTGCCTTTCCGTCCATTGACAGGCGTGGCACGTGGGAAAAAGGACGGGGTGGTTGAACGAAGAATGGCACTGGGGCTGGGCGTGCTGGCGTGCCACCTTCAACCCGCAGCTTTGTGCGACCTCGATCCCATATTAATCGGCGACCTTGCCCAACGTTGGACGCCGGGCGACCGTTGAGCTGCCGTCAGCGTCGACAAGGGGGCCCGCAATACAACGCACGTCATGTGTCCTGGTGCGGGAAAGCTTTGTCAAGGATTAATCAGGACCTTGTGTGACAGGTCAAGAAGATGAAGAAGAACCCTGGGGATTGGCAAGCTCGCAGGCCATTCGGAATGAACCCAGTTGAGGTCTGCTTGTCACGTTCGATCTGAGCAGATAAACGGGCCAACCATTCAACGGATTTGACACTGGACAGACGGCCAAACAACGTCGATGAAAAAGAGAAAAAAAAGACGGACATGTCGACAGCCAACCAGAGAAAGTTCTCTGCATTGATTGCTGCAAAACGCTTCAAAAGAGCTAGACCGGGCTTGGCACCTGGGCGGCACAGGGATGACCAGTCCACCACATCAGGCGCTTGACAGGGCTGCCATGTGTCCCCCATCGACGTGTCCTTTTTGTCTCAACCAGCCGACAGCCCACTCGCAAGGCGAAGGAATCACAGCCTGTTCTCGCACGGCACAAAACCGGCGAGCAGCCGGTTAATCTCGACAGCGGCCGGACAGGCAACCCCCCCTAATTGGCTCGGACCTGCTTCCGCCGTTTCCTGCTGCTGCTGCAAGTGCCCGCCGCAGAAAGGCGGTCAAGCTAAGCAAGCTCCAGCGGCTTCTCCTCACGAAGCCAGCCCCAGCGCCCCCACCACCGTTTTGATCTTGGTCTTCTCTGCTTTCCCCCAGTTGACGCTCTTGAGTGCCTGCGCGGCGGGGTCGTCGTGGAGGAGGCCCCAGAGCTCGTCGACGACCGTGTTTTTGACTCGAGGCCAAGGGTGGAACATGAGGGCGCCGAGCCGGGTGCAGGCCTCTCGGATGCCGTCCTGTTTCTTCAACAGCAGATCATCATCATCATCACTTCCGCCCCCAACGGCAGTTGGTGCAGGACCCGGCTCTCGGCCGAGTTCCGCGATAGCCCCGTAAACCCTGATACATGCCTCGATCTTGCGGACGTTGCCGGTCTTGTAGCATGCCTTCTGAACCTGCAGGCACAGGCTCTTGTAGTTGACCCCGCGGCACTCAGCAAAGATGCCGACGTGGAACAGGAAGGCGACCACCTCGAGCGTCGGGACAAGTACCCGATCTGTCCCTTGCCAGATCTTGAGGTTCCGGACCAGAGCAGTGCACACCAAACCTCTGGCTTCGGGCGACCGCTCGCAGAACTCGCACAGCGCGGCGCGAGTGGCAATGACCAGCTCTTCGTTTCCTGTGTCGGCAGACGACACAATGCCGGCCATCAGGGCCTCCGTCCATTTCTCTGCATCCTCTTTTACTTTCAGTGCCGCAGGGTGTAGCCAGTCTTGATCAAGCAAATCAAGGAGGAAAATGAAGTACGCCTTGGACGAGAATGTCGACCTGCGTAATATCGCTGCTTGACTGGTGACGGTTAGCGGATCCTCAGCACCACGAGAGAGCCACTTACCTGGGTTTCAAGGCAACAGCAAGCGCTGCCTGTGCCTCGGCTCTGACTCTGTCCAACTTCTCTGCCGCTAATCGCAGGATACGTAAAAACAGCTCCGACACTAGCTTTGCCGTCATGTCCGATTCCCCGTCTAGCCTTTCCCAGAGTGACTTCGTCGCCCGGATCGCTTCATACCGGACAAGAGACCCGACATCACCCCGTGCAGTCGTCGTATAATCATCCAGGCCCTCAGCCACAAGCGGGAGAAATACCCCAGTGTTCTGCCTGAGGAGATCGCTGCCTGTCAAACTCTGGAGTATGCACGCTCGGGTATCTGTCCAGACGTCGTTTTTCCAGCGCTCCATGATGGCGTCGCAGATGAGCGTCTTGTCCTGCTCTGGCGCCAGGGTCGACGCCATCGGGTATACGGCGGCTAGCGCGGAGAAATGACCGCTTGTCGTGCGTGTCTTGGACGACTGGCGTTCACGGGCGGCGTCGGCCCACCCTCGGATGGCCTCGTCCCGCTCAGTGTTGCTGCAGAAAATCATGAAGACAACCGCGGCCTCGGACGCCGCGGTGATGATGTCTAATTCTGGCCAGACAAGCCATTTCTGGAGATTGGACCGAGTGAGAGCGACGAAGGTGCTCAACTTCTCCGTCCTATCACCCACCGATCCCACCAGCGCCGCCAGCTCGGCACCGCTTTTAGACATTAGTGAGCGCCCAGGCAGCAAAGTGCAGTCGGCGGATGTAGCTGCCTGGAGCACCGGGAACGATGAAATGATTAGTCGGCTTGCCGCTTCTGCAATAAGTTCCGGTTTGCGGTAGGTCTTCGTGTCGCAGTCCTTGAGGATACCGAGCAACGCATCTAGCGAGAGCTGGACGAGCTCATTAAAGATTGCCGTTTTTTGCGCCCCGACAGCAACGGAAGGCAGGGCATCAAGAACCGCGGCGAGACTAGAAAATAAGCCGTGCCTCTCTTCGACTTGCCGAGCTTCGAGTGATTTGATGCGATCCAATACCAGTGAAACGGACTGTGTTAGGCGTTGGAGAGGGGCAGCGGTTCCTACAGACAACTCTGCAGTAATCATACCGTAGGAAGCACCTGCAGCTCGTCGTGAAGCGGCATCGGCATCGCCGACCCCTCTCCAGTCCAGCAGGCCATCCAATATGGCCTCGCCATACTGCCCCGAGAGTTTGGTCACACCCAAGGCAACATCTTGGAGCGCCCTAGACCTCAGGGCCACTGCATGGTAGTCGACAGTTTGGACAACCCAAATGCCCTTCTCAACGGTGTCGGGGTGGCGCCCGATGAGCTCCTGTAACGCAGCTGACGAGCCCCGCCTTATGTTTCCTGACGGATCCAAACAGGCGGCGGTAACGAGGCTAGTAGCGATGACCTGTAAGATTGAAGTCCCTGGGCGTACATCTGTAGTCATATACATGGCCGGGACTGCCAGCAGCTCCGCCGTGGTGTATCGTCTAGCGAGCGCCCAAGTACCGAAGCATGCTGCGTCCCGCACGTTTGCGCCCGTAGAGCTTCCTGAAGCATTTCGCCTTTCGAACGACAGGCCCATGAGCAGGGCATGCACGATGTCTGCAAGGGTCTCGGCTGGCGGAGAACGCCGGTAAAGAAGGTGAGAGAGCGTAAGCATGAGGCCGTGCCACTCCAAGGGGTCGACCATGCTGAGGTCTTTCTTGGACGTCGCCAGTGAGTCTTTGGGGTCCTTGACACGCAGGACATTCCGGTTTAGAGACTCAAGGACGGCTTCGACCACCTGGGAGGCCATATCTTCTTCCAGCTTGAGCGTGATAACACCGAGAGCCTTGCTAGCTGCAAAACGAACTGGCGTGTCGTTGTCTGCCAGGCTCTCCAAAAGAAACCCAATGGTGGTTTCGACAATCTCCATGCGTTCCATGTCCTGCGGGTTTCGGAGAATGAGAACGACCACTGCCCGGATGACTTTGATCATGGTCTTGCGAGCCAGAGCCGACGCCATCCTAGACCCCGCCGCTTTCTCTCCTTCCGACGCTATCCCATGCACGGCGTGGAAGATCGTAATCAAGTACCGATCCATATCCGACGTATCCGCAGACGACGCCAAAATGCCCGCCAAAAACGACAGCACCCCAATATAATGATACGGCGTCCTCTCTACCGCGCCCTCCGACCGCAGCGCGCCCAGCGCCCAGCGCACCAGGGCATCCAACACCCCCAGCCGCTGCATATCCCTGCGCATCGCAATCCGCACCAGCAGCGCCTTGGACGCGTCGCGCTCCTTACCCGGCGACGCCAGGTACTTGATAGCCAGCGGCACGATGCGCGTCGTGATGCTCGGCAGTCCCGCAGCAGACCACGCCAACCCCTCCACTTTCGCCGCCTCCTCCGCCTCCTCCTCCATCTCCTGCGACGACATGCTCGCCAGGTCAAACGGCGCCAGCATCAGATGCGACAGCCACAGCAGCGCCACGTAACGCTCCTCCCACGTCCATAACACACCACCACAACTACTACCCCCACCGGCACCACCAACAACCACCTCATCAGCGCCACTCCCCCCCCCTCCCAAATCCCCCCTCCTCTCGGCCCCCTCCAACGCCGCGAGTAACAGCTCCAAATGACGAGCCTCATTACTCAGAAAGCGCACGACGACCTTCTCGCCACGGATTTTGCAGAAGGTGTACAGCAGCTTGCAGATGGCGCGGGGCAGGGGCATGAGTAGGTCTGAGGCGGCGGCGGGCCCGCGGTTGTTGCGCTGGATGTTGTTCTGGCGGCGGTGGTTCTGGTAGTACTCGATATAGGCGTCGCCTAGGATGGGGAGCCAGGTGGGGAGGTGGGGGTCGAGGAGTTGGGGGAGTTCTTGGAAGGGGTCGAGGAGCTGTGGTGGGGGGCGGGGTTAGTTTTGGGTAGCTTTTTTTTTTTTTTTTTTCGGTTGTTTTGAGGGGGACGGAGGGATGGGAGGGGGGTTGTAAAGTGTTGTAGATAAAGTAGCTGATGGGCAGCGAGTAGTAGGAGGCGGACTTACTGAGGAGATGAGGCGTTCAGTTTCACGGGCTCGCACGCGCGACCGCACGGAGGCGGTTCCGCCTGCGCCATCTGGTTTTCTGAGAAATGGGCGGAGTGACTTGTCGAAATCTACGATAAGATCCCCTGAGATCTTTTGGAGTTTTATATCAAGATCGTCTTCAGGGGCGTCCATGGTGGCGAGTCAGAAGTTGAAGGATGTTGATGAGTTGAAGTTTGAGAGTGGGTCTGTGTTTCGTGAGGTTGAGGCTTGATTGGGAAGTCATGATGTCCCTCCCCCTCAACATCAGGCACCAGCGCAGTTTCTTGCCAGTTTCAACAAACACATCTCACACGCAAAGTTATTATAACTGCAAACTAAATGTAACTTTATTAAGCAACGCTTGTCCATTATCGTTATACCGGGTATCTATATTACTTCGTTCCATGATCGGTCCCTAACATCTCCTCCCCTGCTCTCTCGAATCTAAACATCGAATTTAAACACCAATAGCCAGGGCCGCGACAATCACATCCATCGCCGAGCTATGAGTCGAAGCATTCGGCCCGTCGCCCAGATCCGGCGGCCCCGTCCATTTAATACCCAGCTGGTTCTTGCTGTTCCGGTCCTTCGACCAGATCGAGTTGGCGTTCTTCTGGATCGCCGTCCGGAACGCGTCCTGCGGCGCCGCTTTGTGCAAATAATGCAGGTTTCGCACAAAGATGCCCTTAAACTGGCTGCCGTCAGCACCGCAATTTGGCTCGCACTTGTCCACCTCCCGGATGATGCCGTTCTCGTCGCTGAGGAGTACAATGGCCGCCTTGGCGATGGTGGCGGCTTGGTTGAGGTACGATGAATCTCCGGTTGCTTTGGACAGCTCGGCCAGTCCGCCCAACACCACCCCCTGGTTGTACGACCAGGTCCTCATGCCGTTGTTGACGCAGCTGCCATCCGAGTTGATCTTGAGGCCGTCGTTGATGAGGTTGTTCTTGTTGATCATGCCGCTTTTCTTAAACCACGCCCACTGGTCCTTGGCGATCTGGGTGTACTCTGCCTTCCTGCTCGAGATGCGGTTTGCGAGGCTGGCCGCCACGCTGAGGTAGAGCTCGTTGGCGATGGCATTTTTGTACGACTTTTCCTTGCTCCACCAGAGGCCGCCACCGCACGTACCGTCTGTACCGGCTTGCATGTCCCTGAAGATGTGCTCGGCCATGTTGAGGTAAGCTTGCTCGTGCGTCACATCCCACGACCTGATCAATGCGAGCGCCCACCAACCCTCGTCGTCGTAGTAGTCGTTGAGGAACTCGGAGAAGCCTCGTTTGCTCGCCGCCTGGAATTGGTAGGATGAGTTGGTCAGGCCTGTGGCGGAGAGCGTCTTTTGGGCCGTGACAGACACTCGCTGTGCTCCGCCGTACGTGTTGGATATGATGCCACGGACATCTAGATTCTGGGCGGCAGATCCAGCATTTAACGCCCAGTCGGTGAGGACGGTGAGGCAGTTTGCGCTGTTCCACCAGCCCGTGGTTTTCCAAAGCCCAGACGGTGAATCGTACCATCCTTGGAGTGCCTTGGCCGCTTCCAGAGAATTGTCGGCCGAAGCTCTTTCAGCATGTTGGCCTCGTATGGACATTAGGTAAACAGCACGAGCGGCAAGGTCGCCTCATCGTAGGAGACCATTTTGGATCGTTTGTTGCAGAATGGGGATGCGCAACTGAGCCGGATGGTCGAGGAAAGACGGCATAAATAGGACCTCGCGGTAAGGAACCTGACAGCAACGTAGCCTAAGGTAACGGTAAAGTAGAGATGAATGACCCTTCAGGAGGCGCCATGTTCAATGACCACATAGCCACGTCCAACAGCACACTGGGGTCCGGATGTCGCCTCACGTCCCGAAAAGGAAGCTATTACACCTATAGTGCCCTCTGATATGCCATCCAGCATGCTTATCCCTGCATTGGCTGAGACAGCCCTATCACAAGCCAGCATAAAGGTCGCCCCTTTGCGGCCCAAATTGCTGCTTGAACAACACCGTCAGGGGTAAGAACGGTTGGTAAAGCGCTTCACGCTGAATAGCCGCCTTGGTGGCCAGGGGGTTGACCATAGGAGAATAAACAGCCGATCCGACCCGTCCAACCACAGAGGTTGGAACAGCCGCGTACGGTGCCCAATATTCATGTAGTGATCAATAAAACACCGTCTACGATGCATATGTAGTTCCCTGATCGCCCATGCAAAGAGTCAGGTGGGATATCTAATTGGCAATGAAGTTGCTCTTGTGCCAACCTCGTGGATGTTGCGTACCATTCCCTCGCTGATGAAGGGTTGCGCATGGGGGGACGCATGACTGCCCAGCCCCCATGCTGGGACCAACTGTTCCAGCTGTGGAGATCGGGGCATGGAGCTGTCAACGTTACGCTCAATGTCGTTGCACGAGAGATCGGTAGCCTCGTCCCAAACTGGAAATCACCTTACAGCTCCAGGTAGGGAGGTCGGTATTTCGGTGCCTAGCTACCCCGCCATCAGCTGTGGTATTCCATGGCAGAAAAAAAGGCCGAACTGGAAGGGGGAGCAAGAAAGCAAGAAAGCAAGAAAGCAAGAAAGGAAAAAGCAGTAAGTAAATGAAACAGAGTCAAATAAAAAAAACAAGACTTTTATTTTGAGAGAGTTAGTTTTGTCGAGGTGAGTGGGTGAGTCAACAGCCATAGAGGAATTGGAAAAGTACCTGCGCGTGGCGTGGAGACCGGGTCCTTGGAGTTTGAAGACGGGGCTGAACGACGCCCAACCAACTCAACGTTCACATGCCCACACATTTCCGATGGCAATCCGGCCTTTCTAGGCAGGGAAAGCGATTCGAGTCTCAAGTCTGCCCCCCAATAGATATGTAGTTACCGTCCAATTTGGATGACACTCTGTTGCCTGCTTTGAGACTGCAAACAGTTTCGAATGCCCAAGGAAATGCAGAAAGAGTTATAAAATAGGGTCGGGGGATGGCCACTTGCGTATCCCCAAGCTGCCCTTCACCTGGCTACTCAACCAGGCCTGGGATCCTGATGTAACGAGCCATCAGGATTTCGCCCTGCTGTAGGATACAGCGATGTATCTCCACCGCAGAGCACACCGTCCATATGAATCCTGCCAGCGATTTTGTGTCGCATGTTGGACAACCATCCGGATCGATGTCTTAAACCCCGCAGAGAAGGCGAATGACTGACACTGCATTGGGAAGCAGTTGGTCTTTCGTCATCGGTGCGACAGAAGAATCGCGGAGTAGATCCAACGTGGCAAAGTGCCGATGCCGTCTCAGACCGTACTCGTAAAGATCACCGCATCCTTGGTGAGGAGGTCATTTGAGGACCTCGAGAGGACCTTGCCGTCCAGCCGTCTTGCAAACTTGGCCGATCTGGTCCCAACAACGGGCTGATCGGCGGCCACATATTGCCGGGCGCAAGTGCAGGATTGATGATCAAGCGTGAAGTGGAAAAACGATCTTTAGGCGCGGATTTTGTAGCAATGATGTTGTATACCTTGGTCGGTGAGATTGTTGGAGTTGCGATGGGAAAAGGGACCTGCCTACCTAGGTGGCCTGGAAGTGGTGAAGGCGCTGCGCTGTCAATGTGGAGCCTTCGGAAGATGGAACACCTCTCTTGAGTCGTGCACGAGCCATCGAAGATTTGCGTGGAGGCTGCAGTCCCGTGGGGACTGCTGAGATTTGAGGGTCTGGGGGAGTCCAAGCTCCAGCTGGACCCCGCAACTGCCCCGCAATCTGCTCACCAGCCCCACTAGAGCTGCCGAATTCCTTGCAATTTCCGATGTGGTTTCTTTCAACCATCAACAACCGACCACAACTCACCGAGCTCGACAATCAACGATGACAGCACGGGCCGCTTGCCGATGCAATGTGATGGCAATCCGTTTACGGTTTCAGCTTTAGTTGGTGTAGGAATAGGCACCAGCGTCGAGTCGCCCATTTCCCTTGGATGCTTCGTCGATACGGGGTTGGTTTGATTGACTGTCTCCAGATTTCACGCCCAGCACGTGTCGCAAGCTGGGTTAGCGGCGGTGTTTATTCGGTCCTCCTCGACGATGGCATCGCAATCACACTGAGTCGCCGCGGGCCTTTGTCGGTCCGAAATAACTCGAGACACAAGCCTTGGCGATTTGAGGACCCGAATGGCATGGCGAGACAGACCAAATCCCATCACCCGAACCTTTACCGGGTGTGGGATGGACGCTGGAAGATACGCCGCTCTGAACAATTTTTGGCATCGCATAACTTAACGACAACGTGGTCGGATGAGATGGGCTTTCCCTGCAAAGCTCGCACGAGATTTTACAAAAACAACTCCCCATGTTTGTCTTCACGATATCGTGAGCCCCCGATGGTCGTGGGCCATCAAATTAGCCATATTTTGGGGAAACGAAGCCAGTCCAAACTCTCGCAATGTCAGCCCGCGGCAAGGGAAATGGTGTGCCTCGTTTGGGCATTGGAAGGCCATCATCAAGCACAACACTAGCGAGTAGTTTGATTCGCCGCGCAACGACTTCTGTGAGTCACATCTCGGCCGTTTCGAGGCAATATTTTCTCCCTCCTTTTAAATGATTTCCTGCGCCGACGACTACTTGCCCGGAACAAGCGTTGAATGGGCCGGTGGCCCGGTATTGACGACTCGACGGAGACCGCTGACTTTCAGGCCGATTTCACCGCGGCCCGTTGCAATTGGTGATATCACAGAGCCAACCGTCGCGCTTTTCGCGGCCTCAACTGTCGAACACGTCTCATGCATATCACGATCCCCTAATTTCTTAGGTAGCTCGGCGTTGCGTTGCAACGGCCGGCGCGGAGGTTGAGCCCGTCTTGGCGCACCCGACTAGCCGGGGAACTGGCGCCGTGTCAAATAAACCATCACATAATTTGCGTCAATTGTTGGTATTGTTGGGTCTTAGCGTTGCTGGTTACGCGCGGCACACTGAATTGGAGACCCGCACCGGGCAATGTCAACACCGCAGAGACACGTATTTCCCGTGCAGGTCCATATGCTTTCATTTAGCAATTGGCCGTGCGCTCCTGATTCTCTCCGTTCCGGCTAGGGACCGCCGGCTCCTCCGGGACCCCCCGCGCTAGAACCTCGGTAGATCCGGAGGGCGTCGGCCCTGTGAGGCTCGACTTGCCAAGATGCAGGCCCGGGCGGATCGGGGCTAGCGCATATGTGATCCTCACAAGAGTCTGGTCTAGCGGGTGGGACGCGACGCCACATGCGTGCATCGTGACAGGAGATGCTTCGCGCATGCCTGTTTCAGATACAGTCGGCACTAGCAATGCCAGGGACTAGCGTGACGGGAGATCGATCAGAGCAGCGGCGCAGCAGATTCGAGAAGGGTGTCCGAAGCATAGGGCCGTAACCCGAGGCCAGCACCCACCCACTCTGCAGTTTGTCTGGCACCAGACCGGCCCTCACCGCCCAATAGTCAAGTTCACGGCTTCACCGCATACAGGCCTTCGGAAGGAGGCTGAACGGTGCCAACAAACCAGATACGTCGCACGGCAATGCCATGACCAATACGGCCGTACTGTACAACAAGTACATACCCTTCAGTTTGAGGCGCGCAAACAACCGGGCTGTTGACGCTGGCTGGTCGGCAATCACTGGCGGTGACAGCAAAACTAAATTGGATGTACTTCGTACCCGAAGTAGCAGCCTTCCTTATCCGCTTGTCGGATCTTGCTCTAGCATCTTATGCAAAAAAAAAAAAAAAAAAAAAAACAGTGACGAAATCACTTAAGTTCTCTCTCTCTCTTTCGCGGGACAGTCGACACACCCAAAATCAACACGCCCAAACAGGAGACATCAAACCGCGCTTACAAGCCCGCCAATCACCGCCCGCCGATTCGTGCAGGCGTCTGAATCGGGCAGTCAAGAAAACGGCCCCAGCCCATCTCGGCCCAACCGGCAGACAGCCCGCACCCCCCTAGTCCAACGGAGCGAATCTCGTCCGAATCGGATCGTGTTTGTGCGACGGCACACAAAACCACATGCATGCACACCTGAGAAGAAGAAGAAAAAAAAGATCAAGAAGAAAGAGGAAAGCAAAAGAATAAGCCAAGCACGCCGTCCGGTAACACCGAGACATACCCGCCCGGGTTGGGAGGTTCCCAAATTTCGATTATCTGTCGAGCAGTGGGTTAGGTTAAGCCTCTTGGAGACGGCGTGGTGTTGTTCGGGACCGTTGCACGGGGGTCTCGGCACCGGCCGTCGGTCTGGTGCAAGGGCCGAACTGATCTGATGAGCAGGGTCTCTCTCTTTTCTTTTTTTTTGTCTGGTCTTGTCTTGCCTTGCCCATGTCTGCCTATCTGCCTATGTATCTGCCTAAGGTTTCCAGATTACGGTTTAGATGAAGAGATCTCAAAAAATTAATCTTACGATAGTTTAGCGTCTTCGCCCTCGCCAGGGTGTGTGGGGCAGGTTGGGGATGGATGGGTGGATTGGAGGGCACACGAGAAAAAACCGTTGAGAATGCCATGGCACCCCGGCAGCCTTACATTCAATTTCCGTGTGTTGTTTTCTTGTGGTGGTGACGTATGTCCGTCCATCCATCCATACACCCATACACCCATACACCCATACATCTCGGTGTGCCTGGCTGGCAACGATTGCCAGCGGGGTACCGACTGCACATGGCTGAAAGAAGTAATCGAGATCTTCTGGCTGCGGCCATCCGAGTGTTGGGTTGAGTGTTAGGGGTTTGGAGGGTTTGCTGGCTGGCATTATGCCGACGCAGGCAGATTGAGTGAGCCGGATGTTGGGCACGGCACTGTCTAAGGGGAAGTTGGGGTGGCACAAATTGGCAGCTCTGTTTTCTCGCTGCGGTCTCTCTTTCTGTCTCGCCAAGTTGTGATATTTGGAGATTGGCGAGTGGTTCTGTCTGTAAGTAGCCTAGAGGTTGCGGCAATCCGTGACTGAATGCGGAAAAGCAATACCCGAAACCGAAAAAGCAAACATAGAGAAGGGGGGAAAATAGGTGTGAGAAGTGAGCCAGCACAAACAGTTTTCCATTCTTTCCCGTCTTCGTTCCCGCGTTAACACCGTTTTGTTTTCTTCATAATACCTGTAACCGACCACCTTTTTCCCCCTTGCCGCTTCCCCGCGCAATTTTCCTTCCCCCCTGTAGCCCAACTCCATGTCTGAGCCCATACCAACCGGTGGCCTCCACGCGTGATGAACCCCCTTCCAGTCTATCCCAGTCGCGGCGCACGCCGAACCCAAGCCAAAAGTGTATCAAAGAAAACAAGGAAAACAATCAACATGAACGAAGGAAAGTAAAACACTGTGAACCCGAACCTATCTATCAAAACTCCTCGTCCGTGGCAAGCCAAAACACAAAGGAAATGGTGCGGTTGTACTGTGTAAGCGAGCGTGGCCCTGCCGTCGGTCGCAAACCCCGGTAGCGTAACGTTGTGTAATGTCGGAGCGCAGGGATGGATGGGGGTAAAAAGTACCGAGCATCTGGGCGAATGGTGTACCAGGCGGGAGGGCCGCAGGATCGGTTTGGCAGCGGGTATCGAAGCGAAATTTGGCGAACCCGTCAGTGTGGGCACAAGGGACGGGGTCTCTCTGCTGTAACACCACGTTGGGGATGCAGCGCGTCGTTGGGTCTTTTTTTGTCTTTCCTTTTTGATGACGAGCGATGGCGGTAGCAGTGGATCGAAGAATTTCTGAGACAAAGCTTTGCAGGGGCTCGAATCCGGGTTTTGGGGTCCCGATTCCCATGGTCGTTGGTTGTCGGTCGGCCGTCCGAATCAGACATGCAGAGGACTCGTGCGATATTGACGGGCCCGACCGTTTGGTCAAGCCGTTGTTGCCTGCGGGTCTCTGTTGCTTGTCAGCACCCAAACGTTCCTCCGGGTTGTGGGCATGGAAACGACCGGGAAGTGGACGAGAAGCCATTCGCTGATCGTCAGCACGATTTGCGCAGCTTTTTGCTTTCTGTGAAATTTTCGTGGCTGGCTCACATGAGCTTTGCCAGGGCGCCAGGCACGCCACTAGACGGCCATGCATGTTGGGGCTCTCGGGGACAAGGGTGCCACACTGTCGAAGCAGTGGTGATCTCGATGCAACTCACCTGCACTCTGACGGGCGCCAGGCCAACCACAGCACCCGGCGACCGCACCTTCTTTCTCCCATTGCCTCGATTCAGCCAGCCAGGTACTAGTGTTCCCGCCCAGGTACACGCCCACACGGCGTGCCGGGCTCAGGCACTGTCCATGCAGCTCCGGCACGTGTGGAGCCGACAGTATCGGCACTCCCAGATGAACCAGAACGGGCCGCAGTGGCAGACATGGCATGTCCACTCGATCAGGGTGTTGTCAGACTTAATCATGACAAAGGAGTGGGCGCAGTGGCTGTGGCTTGCGAGTGCCATGTTGGAAAATGTTCGTCTGGCTTTCGTCGAGTGGTAAGAAACTGGCCTGAGGGGACCGGACTGTGGGCCGAGCCAAGACCGGGACTAGATTGGTGTTATGTATGCTGCGGGTGTGCCTCAAAGAGGAAAGGGCCCCTTTAGCTTCTGATCGTGTTAGTGCTGCGCCTAAGACGGGAAAATGACGGCAAGCTCACGACGAGATGACGCTAGGGCCAGATCTCGGTAGATCTCGAAAGGGCGAGAGGAGAACCCGGGATAGACCGCGGGCGCTGGTTCAAGTGATTCGAGTTGGCGAACTGGCTTTACCTCACTCGCGGTGAGGTCGGAGATAGAGTTGCGGGTGTGCGGTCGCTGCCAGAGCCAAAAACCACGATGAGTGCGAGCCGAGGGCAGTTATGGAGAGCCGAGGTTGAGGAAGGAAGATGTCGGAAGAGGGAGATGGTGGGTGACAGTTGAACAAATCGAGTGTTCACCGATGGCCGTTTGTCTAACGTGGGTCTGCAGCGGGAGTCTGATTGTAGGAGAGCTGCAGTAGGTGAGCTGCAGATAACGGAGCGTGTGCTATACACAGGCGACTATGTGAGTGTGCGACGAGCGTCACAGACGGTGCGGTGTGACGACCGGCTAGAGCTAGTTAGACACGCTCTGATGGCCTGGTCTCCGACCCGTGACCCAGAAACGAGCTTGGGGCGGGCCAAAGATGCGTCACAAGCACTTCCGGCTGCCGACCAAAGGAGGATCCGGAATCGGCATGGGTTGATGGGAGCCGGTGAGCGTTGGGATCTGTCGGCTTTCTCCCGAACTCCCTTGCGGCTTACACCCCTCCCCTGGTGGCTCAGGCGTGCCCAGTTCGCGGGTCGAGCGTTCGGATGTAGTAAGTGGGTCGGGTCAGAGGGCGAAGTTGCAAAGAAGGACTGGCCAGGGGACAGGGAACAAGTCCCCTGAGAGGGCAAGTTGTGCTTTACTTTGGTGTTGCTGGCGAGTGCAAAAGCGATCAAGGAATGGGCAATGTAGTGTGTACAGTACCCAGATTCGCCGGTACTGTCTTGCTGCAGAAGCGCAAAAAAACGACGTTGAGAGCGGGAGGTCTGTATCCATTCTCATGGAAGCCAGCCTTCGTTCTGGGAAGGAATCCCTGCCCTGATAGACGGGCTGGCAACCACAGTGGAGCAGACAGCTGACTTTCAAACACTCTGGTCTTGGACATTCAACCCACCACACCATGGACGCAGCGCCCAAAGGCCGGGAAATATGGGACGACGCCGGTGGCCGGGATTACCCTGTAACTGAGCCGCCCATTTCCTGATACGGCTCCCTTGCAGCTTCGTCGCAACCCCTTCTTCTCCTCTTGTGGCCAGTTGGGGGTATAAGTGAGAGATATAAGAGGCGGTTTAGCCGTCAACCTTGGTTGACATCGTTTCCTCACCGCGGCACGCCAATTACGGGGAACGTCTCGAATCCAAACAGACGAGAACTCTGGCGACAGATGGGGTGACTGGCTCGCCATGCTGCAAGGGTTGCGACCTGACTTTTTTTCGGTGGCTCTTTTGGTTGAGGCATGAACGAGGCATGATGACGGGTTGCTATTGGCCGGAAGACCAGATGAGTGCGCCCCGAGACGCCCTAGGTACACACAGTCCACCGAGGGACCCGTGGGCTCGCTATCTTTTCCCGAGCGGGCCCTAGGCGCCGACATGACCAGAAACGACCAAACAAGACCAAACACGGCGAGGGAGGCCGCTGGAGGGCGATGGGATGATGGTCCAGTCCGTAGCGCGCGGCGCGTCCGCCTTCCACTCTGATGCCTGAGTCGCACAGGGTCACGCACGTTGGGTGTCAAACGCCGGTGGCGGGTACCTTGCATGTACCCCGGGAGGACAACGCTTCAGCCGAGAAACACCAGCGATTGCTCGGATTGGTAGCAAAGCAAGGCGGATAAAGGCGTCGCGGACGTTGCGGGGAGAGTGCCGGCAGGCGAATCCACGGGCCGGTCGCGACACAGCATTCAGGGGAGTGAGTGGGAGTGGGAGTGGGAGTAGTTACCGTGTACTGTAGGTACTTCGTACCTCGTTCGTCATGGTCGGTTGCTGGTCGCTGGTCGCTGATCCCTCGAGTCCGAGCGCGTCGGTCGTTGGTGTGGTTAGACGGGTTTGACATGAGCAGGACGACGTTGCCCCACCGAGGTGTCTGACGTTGTCGAGGGAGACAAGGTCAACGGACAACTCCGACCAGGGAAATTGATGGTTTTGGCTGGGTGAGAGCTGGGGAATGTCAAAGTCATGCCAAAGAATTAGCGGGCAGAAGCCCTGTGCCTGGCAGAGAAAGTGGGGGCAGTGGAGCCAGTATAGGCAGCGGAGGGGTGTTTTGCACTGCAGCTTCCTTCCCTGGGCATCAGCAAAATTTGCTACGTTTAGCATTGAGTGAGAGCTTAGTAGGTCCCTCCCCTCTTCCATTGTCTCTCGCGTGATCCTGCCATGGATGGTCCGATTCTGTCTTCTCCCACCCATCAACAAATCATCATCAGACATTCCAGGCAATCATCCGTTTGACCCCCGACCCCCGATCCCCGACCCCCGCGCTTTACTGCCCCTCCAACCCCTCATCCCACGCTGCCCAGTCGCTGTGCCGCAGCCACGACCTTCAGCGGGTTTGACGGGATTTCCGGAGCTCACCTACCCCTGAGAATAACTGGTGTACCAAGTATTCGTATGTACCTTGACCGGTTTCCAGAAAAGGCACCCGCCGCCCCCTTCCGCGTGCCACTCTCGTTTGTTCAGATTCCTGTTCGGACGCCACAGTACCGAATTAGACAGCCTGCTTGGCTTGACTGCTGGCCCCCGAATTTCTTTGTTGGTCGACCCGTGTCCGAATCGGGCAACTTGACGTATACCGCTGTCTCAGTTCGTCCAGCTGTCGGTGGAGAGACTCCTGGAAACTGAATGGTGAGATTCGTTGACAGCCCCCCCTTGTACCCCCCGCTATTTTCAGAATTGCTGGACAGGGCCAAGCCTTGACACCCCGGCAAAGAACTTTCTGGGGAGCTTCTCCATCCTGCATCGCGCACAGGACGGCGGAACCTAAGACTCTGACAGCGGGTCTAGTTCATGCCCAAAGGTGCCCCGGGCAAGGGTTTCAGCTTCCATGGCCTTTCTAGCGCGCCGGGGATCGCCGCGCGTTCGTCTGATCTTGATAAGGTTGGAGTCGCAGTGCTTCTTCTGTTGCGACAGCACCAGTCGTACTTCGTACCGCTAATTCACACGACATCGGGCTTAGTGATGAGAGGCGGTGAGTCCGGCCTCCTGACATCGAGCACAGTTGATCTTCAGATGCCGGTAGTTTCGGCCTCGGGACGAGCAAGAATAGTGACAGCCTCATCCGTTTCGACGCACACGCAGTCGATCATCCTCCCGTCTGCAGCCCAAAATGCGGCCATTCTCTGGCCAATTGGGGGCATTCCCGTCTCCCTGCTGACTCCCATTGCATGCGACCGCCTCGGGCGACCTCATGCGGAAAGCTGGTCTATGCGCCGGTGCCAACGACATCGAAGAACAACATTCGGCATCAACAATCATGACTCCCGATGAACGGCGCAACCAAACTTGATCAGACGCATAGACGGCATTTACTTCGTAGTCCAGCCTCGTCTGAAGTGCCGAGCCCAGTACCGTGATGTAACCGGCGAACAGGCCACATACCCAGCAGCGTCCTTCAATCCATACCAGGCATCCGTTATCTCACCGCCGTGCTGTATCCTCGCCCTGGCGAACGTCATCAACGAACTGAGAGGTCAAAGCTTCACTCCCAAGGTGTTGGTTTCAGCTAGGTGGACACCCAACAAGCATCCGCACAGCCGCTCGCTCCTCTCCGTGAGCAAGTCAAAACACTCCGCCGTCCTTTGATCAAGGAGGACCACAAGGCTAACGCTGAGTCGAATGGCCATACACGACTGTGAGACACCAGGGCCCGGGGATCTCGAGAGATGCTTCCCGGCCTCTCGTGCACTGTCGACAATGAAAATTCACCGCGAGGGACCGACGGGGTTCGTCCCGAGGCTGGTTCTACATTTCACGGTCTGAAGCTGCCTAAACCTATGGCGGCATAGTTTCCGAGTGGCTGGACTGTCATATCTCGCCGATGTGCTGAGATACGGCGTACGCCGGCAGGATGTTACGCATACACCACGCTCAAGATCTACGTGACCCGACGGCACCCGCGCTCTTCCGCAGATCAAAGACTCCCTGAATTCCAAATTTTCAAGCCACCGCGCTCATCGGTTGAGGCTTGATCCTGCAGTGAACCTTGCGATCGTTTAGATCCAGGGCTGTTGTGTACAGTACAGTGTACAGCCCTGGACATACGCTTGGACTGTAACAGCCCTGGAGCAGATCATGTCAAGGGCCCCTGGGCCCCCGTCCGTCACACCATCTCGTCCCACACCTCCCTTCATCCGCCTGTCCGAACCAGTTCAGGATAACAATAGGGACCAGCTTCCACACACCCATGCGCATATAAGGTTGGCGGCGGGTTTCGGAACCCATCGACGGCAGTCGTTCCGGACCGATAACCCACCGGCACCGGCGTAATCCTCCAGGGAAAGCCTTCGGCACATTCTTAAGGTTGAAACACTCCTCCGTCCGACCCAGTCGCGCGTGATATCATGTCGCCGGACGGGACGAGAGAGCGACGAGATGCGCGTGCATGCACACATACATATCTCTGTCGCGCAAAAAAAAAAAGAAAACCGGTTGGCATCCCCCCCAAACGAGAACGCCAGAGAGGAGAGGAGGGGGAGGGAGGCCGCACCTTGGCTTCGATGTCGCGGGGCAAAGCAGGGCAAAAGAAAAGGCAGGGGATGTGACGAGCTAGCCGAAGTGCACAAGCGAGCCGCAGCCACCCCATCATCACGTCCACGGACTCGGATCTGCCCTTCTTTTCCCAGTTGGCTCGCTTCCTCGCTTCCTCGCCTGGCTCTTCGCGCCGGACCGCGGGATACCACTGCAGGGAAGGCAGGGCAAAAAACCCACTCTCACCTGTCATGCCCCTGCGCGCATCCATCTCGTCTCCCGCTCCCCAGATGTGTCAACCGAGCATCGTAGGCATGGGGGGAGGTCACTGTCTGCACGCTGGTACATACATAACACATAGATGGATGGATGAAAGCCCACCAATCCCGTCCCTGCGCCGCAGGGCCGTCCCGCAATCTTGCAACGGTTTTTCACAGAACCGGAACCAGAGATCGCCCAGCTTCGACCCATCACATTTCTTTTCTCACTTCATCTGATCTCAACTGATTGCTCCCGCACATCCGGTCTATCACACATAATAAGCTTGTTTATCACTCTAGTACCCTTTATGTCATGCAACCATCCCGAGATCCCGTCCTATAACCGGGCCCCCATCATAAACTCCACCCCCCTTCCTTATTCTTTCCGTTCTTCACGTACCATGGACGATCTCGTCAGCGCTCTGACCTCACCACTGCGCAACCCTAGTCATCTAGCATCGCTAAATGCCCACCAATGCATAACATGGCCCTGTCGTGGAGAAGGGGAGGAATTGGCGGTGAACAGGAGGCCATATACAACATCACGGCGCTCGGTCTGAGCACAACACCCCCCTCGCCCCCAACAAGTCGTGAACAGCCTGCGGCCGGTGTCGCCACGCCAAGATGACTGAGCAACGGGAATGGCAACCCGCCGGGCCTGTCAACTCCCACAACCGTGTCCCTACCGTTTTGGGGCTCATGTCTTTTTTTCGCGATCCCGGGTTCCAGTGACAGAATCGGTAGGACCACACCGGTCAGCGTCAGGAATCGGGCCGCGGTCCTTTGTCGAATAACTTGGAAATTAGTCCAGCTGTTTCTTGCCGCCGGCTCCACCCACGGCCTCCCCCGTTGGTGTGTCTAGCGTGACCGTTTCGGGAGCTGGGATGTCCGTGGTGGCAACCGTGGTGGGTGGTGTATCATCAACAGGTGCTTCCGCGGTTGGCTGAACGGGTGCAGGCGTGTCAAAAACCACCTCTCCGGTGGCGGAGTCTGTGACTGGCTCGACTGGCTCGCCCGGCTCAACAAGCCCGGTCAGCTCTCCATGCGCGATGGGCTTCATCTCGAGTGCCTCATTATCGTTCTGATGCTGTTTTTCCTGGAACGTGAACGCATCCGATAGGTTGACGGCCAGGAACGTCTTGGGCAATTTCACTCTGCGTGCCACACATCAATATCAGCTCGTCCTAAAGGGCAAGGGGGTACTCACTGGTGAAATTTGGCCCTCAGCGTCTCAATCACCACCTTCCAGTCGGCATGGGCCGTCAGGCTCCGGCGTGGCGCACACCCTATGCAGTGCCTACTATCCAGCTGGACGTCAAGAGGATCGAATACGTGGCAGCCCGGGCTGATGGTGATCTTGATGCTGTAATTGAACGCCGGAGTGCCTTCAGCGTCCACGGGCGGATTGGCGGGCATCTCATACAGCTCAAACGAGATCTGCGAGAGGTAGTCGAGCTCGGGGATCGTGGCCCGCTTGATCTTTGTCTCGAGCCCGCCCTCGAGGATGCAGTTGAGCAACGTGTAAATGTGCGACTCCTTGGTGAAGTAGATGAAGCACTTGGCCTCCTCCGAAGCCTGCATGTCTTCGAGGTCCTCCACAATCTCCTTCAACAGCGGGAGCGAAGTCAAGAGACCGATTTCGAGCTACAACAACACAAAAAATGTGAGCAAAGTTTCCGCCATAATCGGCTCCGCTCTCTGCTAGTTACTCACTTTTTCGCTGTCGGAAATCCCGTATTCTTGTGGACAGATGAAGTCGAAAAGCACCTTGGCCAACTGGTACAACTCCCGCAGCGGTTCGAAGCGCGCGTCCGTCTTCGCTTTGGTCTGGCTGTTGCCACGGTACAGGTGGAAGTACTTCTCAGGTAGCTCTGCCTCCCCACCGCTGCGCAACCCGTTGAGGAATGACCGGCGGCGGAAGATGCGCCGGACCGCCTTGTGGCCCGAGTTTTCGATCTTCTCGGTCAAGGTGCCCGACGACGCAGATTTATCCTCGCCCTTGTTTTCCTCGTTGTCCTTGGAGCCGGACGACGACGACTTTCCGCCCTCCTTCCCGTTTAGCGAGATACCATACTCCTCCTCTAGCATGCCCTTGGGCGGCGTGAACACCCACTCGAGAAACTGCCGGTTGTGCAGGGCGTCAAACTTCATGGTATCGTACAGTTCTGATATCTTGCTGGGGTCAACCTTCTCACCGTCGCAGAACTCGGCAAACAGCTTCTCCCACCGCTCTTTGAAAAGCTCCGCGTCCTCGCCGCAACACCAGCGCGCCTGTATGCTGTTAACCGAGTTAGCCTGCGACAGCGAACCAGCCGAGGCAAGAGACGACACCGACACGGCCGACGATCCTCCCTCGTTGAGGCCCTTCTCCGGGCTGGGGTTGCTGATGGCATTAAGCGAGTTCACGGCGCCGCTGTACAGCTTCGCATAGTTGTGATACATCACTTTACGGTGGAAGTTCATCAGTTGGACAACCCTTGTCTGCACCTCGGACGGCTCGGGCATGTTCTCGGGCCAAGCAAACTGCGGTGGGCGCTCGTTGCCCTTGCGCAGCAGCCCCTTGAGCTTCTTCTTGACCTTGTCCATCTCGTCCTTGGCAGCGTTGGAGTCATCGAGCAGGTCCTTCCGGATGGTCACAAAATCCTCAGGCACATCCTTCTTCTTAAGGAAACTGGCCGCCCAGATCTGTGCACTGGTCACGACGCGGCGCTCGCTGCTGCTGAAGACGTGCACTTCGTCGAGCACCTCGCGGTTCATCAGACCTAGGTCACCGCGCATGTTCTCGCCCAGTTCTTGGGATTGGTACCGCGCAGAGTGCGTCGGCTCGCCGCCCCACTTGACGATCAGCTGCAGCTTGTCGAGAACGAGGCTCTCCTCGGCGGCTGTAAATTTGGACATGGTCACCCCTGAGAGCGAGTCTGTCCTCCGGGGCGGCTTGCGGGATGTCGATTCGTTGCCTTGTTTCTCGGTATCGTCGTCGGTTTGGATAAACGGCTCCTCTTCCTTGATGGCATCCTTTTGCTCCTTATGTTCCTTTTGCTCCTTTTGGGGTTTCGTACCCTTTGCGTCGGCCTTTTTTCGGAACATGGGCTTGATTTGCACCTTAGTACCGGCCCAGCTGCCCTTCTTAATGAGGACGTTGCGGAGAGCCCTGAGTTTAGCGGGATCTTCGACGCCGGCTTTCATGGCCAGGTCTACAGCATCAATCACGCTGGCCAGCGCCGGCTCACCAATAAGCAAAACTTCTTCCTGGTGACCCCTGAGCAGTTCGATAAAGGGGGCCGTGTGGAAGGTGAACTTGTACTTTTGTTTGGGCGTGCGGTCTGCGTGTCGGATGACTGACACTACTCCCTTGAGCTTCCAGCTGGGCTTGGGAGGAGGCGGTGGCGGCGGCTCCTGCTCGTCCTCGACCGCCGCCTCCGGCAGAATGGACGGCGAAGCGGACTTGATCGACGGTGCGGCAGACGGGACGCTGTCCTGCAAAGCAGCAGCAAACTGACTGGCTAACGGACTGGCAGGCATACTGCTCTGCTTAGAGTCGGGCTTCGTTGGTGGGGGTGGCTCGACAAGCGACTCGCGCGCCGACCTATCCACGCTTGGCCGACCCTGGGAGGCAAGGTCCCGCTCCTTGTTCGGCTGGTTCAAGCGAACCGACATCGGATCCACGTCGGAGATCACGGGCGAAGGCATGGGCGGTGTTCGCCCATCTCTGCGCTGCTTCTCCTTGATAAACATGTCCTTGAGAATGTTGGCGCAGTGGTTGTAGTAGTCATCGTTGTCCTTGACGAAACTCCATCCGTTCACATCAATAACGTAGCTCTTGCCACCGGCGCGCAAGAAATCGAAGCCGCACACGCGCTGACCAAAGGCGGTGCTGATTTTGCTGGCGACCTCCTTTTCTTCGGTACTCAAAGCAGTCACGTAACGCACCTCTTTACCGTGGGTATTGCGGCGGACGACGCCATCTACTACAGGCGACTTCCTCGTCTCAGCATGGCAGTAAGCCGGGCCAACTGTGTATGCTTTGACATCTTCAGCGTTGTCCACTTGCATAAAGCGCTCATAGATGAAGCTGTCTTCCGGCTGGGTGATGGCGCGAGGGACGTTTAGACCCTCGACATACTCGCTGCTCTTGTTGCCGATTTTGCGGAACAACTTGCGGGCGCCGCCACCAGCAGACGAGGGGAAGTAGATAATGATGTTGTGGTCCTCGCCGCTGGTTGGTTTCTCGACAAAGGGTTTCTTGATCAAGGTTCCGTCGACGGAGAGGATATCGCCGCCGTCGAGTAGCTCCACCTTTCGAGGGGAGGCCCATTTGGCCTTTTCCGATTCCGAGTCAAACGGCTCGAATGTGATGCCGCTCACTTCCCGAATGTGTTTGCAGGTGTCGGGTGTGAGTAGCGTCGGGCCGCCATCACGGTTCACCTCGATACGCTGAGGGGTTGAGACGTTGATGCGGTCGAGCAGACGTAGGCAGAGGCGGCGGTCCCAGAGAATCTTTTGCATAGGCACATCGTTGACGCAGAAAGGCTTGCGGGCCTTGACGTAGGCCATCGCTTTCTCCAGGGGAAAGCCGTCCGAATAGAAGGATATGAGGTAGTCGCTGGACTGTCAGTATGGGCACTTGGGCATGGGACTTGGGGATACTCACCATATAGGCCAATTTTCAATATCTATCTCATGTTAGTTAGCCTGAATCGAAGCAGAAGCAACATGGGGAAACTCACCCTCGTCGAGGATAACCTTGTCTCCAAAGACACAGACGTCAAATTCTCGGTTTTGGATGAGCCGGTTGAGGATATTTCTGCTGGGCTTGCTTCTCGCCTTGACATCCAAAGCGCACACGCCAATAACACCTAGCGGGGCAGGCTTATGCTCTTCTTTCTCTGGCCGGTGTGTCAGGGCGCGGTCACCGCTCGGGCTGTGGTGGCTACTAGCCCCGGTGCTCCCGCTGAACCTGCGCTTGGCCCGGCTCCTAGACCTTGTGGGCTGTGAGCGCGGCGTGGGGCTGGTTCCGGTCTGTTGCTGTTGTCCCTGATGCGGCTTCTTGGCCGCATCTCCCGGATTTTGCACCTGTGACTCACGTATTGGGAGCTGTCCTCCCTGCAACCCCTGGCTGCCTGTTGTGACCGTCATGTTGGGCCCTTTAGATTCGGGTTGCGGGGTGGCAGGATTCTTAGACCCCCCACCCGATGCCATGATGCCAGATGCTGGTCGATGGATTTGGGCGCCAGTCACGCTGCCGTTATCGCTTCCGTTGGCTGATGCTGCCGAGCTGGGAACGCCACGGGCCGATGCGAGGCTGTACAAAGAGCTAATGCTCATCCGGTTGCTGACGGGGCCCTCGGATATGGAGGTGCGGGCGCTGCGCAGGGAGGGATCAGTAGACCCGCGGGGAGAGCTGTCTCAATGGGTAGTGCCTTGCATGTAAACGGGATGTATCAGGGTCGTTGGGGTCGGTCATAGCGACGGCAAAGTCTCGGGGTGAAACTGCCGACGTGGAGGGTTGGTCGTGGGATGAGGTTTGCGGATGTTGGGAAACGTCGACGGTTGTTGGGATAGCTGTTTCTGTCGAGTCTTCCTTCGCCGAAATATGGGCTGGAAGGGGCGGCGGGGGCATGGACACGTCCGCTCTTTCTGCGTGGGCCACGGTGGTGCCAGGCTCGACGTGCTTGGCTTTGTGGAGGGAAAGGGCGGACGAGGACGAAAGGCTGTGAGAGTGGAAACCGCGACCCTCTTGCCGAGACTGAGGTCTAGACTCCGTAGTTCCTGCCGCGGCCGGGGAGGACTCGATTGAACTTCCCGCAAGCTCTGGATCATCTCGCGGTGGAGAAGGCGGCGATGTAGAACTGGCAGCACCCGATCCAGTCGAGCTCACGGTGGCGTCCGGGTCGTTGAGGTTTGGATCCATGTTTGATGTTGGCGGGGGCCGGACAGTTGAAAGCTTCTAGTAAAGCTGGCTCGATGACCGGCTTTAAATCGACCAGCACATGCAGATGCGCGAAGTCGGCACTTGACCGTCTGATGTCACTTCCAAAAAACAGGACTTCAAAGCAGATTTCGATCTGATGGTC
The DNA here is from genome assembly GCF_000143365.1 of Chaetomium globosum CBS 148.51. Lineage (NCBI taxonomy): Eukaryota > Fungi > Ascomycota > Sordariomycetes > Sordariales > Chaetomiaceae > Chaetomium > Chaetomium globosum. The sequence continues at coordinate 444,894 of NT_165979.1, forward strand.
AGGGTTGGGAACATTTGGTGCGGTGGCAAAGCTAACACATTCGGTACAAATGTACAAAGACGGGAGGAGCTTCGGCGAGGGAGAGCTTGGCCCGAATGTTTTGCATTCCCACGTGAAACTAAAATAAAAATAAAATAGGATTAAATAGGCAATTAACTAACTGCCGCCCGGCTCAGTGGCCCAGCCAAGGAACCAACCCGACAACCGGAGTCATGGAGTGGGAGGCGATCCGGGCTAGACCAAGGGGTTCCAGGTTGATACGCAAAATGGCGGGACTGATGGGCCAACCAACCCCCCTGCGCCAGATCGAATGGCGGTTTACGCTGGCGCCAAGGATTATTTTCTGTGGTGGGGCAGAGGGGCACAAAACCCAGTGCCATGACGCCAGAGGACAAACATATGGACAGGCATCTCGGCACGAGCCATATCAGCCTCCCAAACTCGCCCCTTTTTAGAAAATATAGCAATCAAATTCGGTTTTGGACACCGATTGTTTACAATTGCAGGCTCGAGGCCTTATCGCTTGTTTTAAGGCACTGTAAAAATTGCCAGTGGTGCCATGTAGCACAATACAAGTGGTCGCGTGACAAGTAGCCCGTTTGGGCCAAACTGAGATGTCGTGCCCTCATAGGCCAACACATCTTTTCTCTCGAGATCATAAAGGCGGTCAAGATGCGGCCCTTGCAGCTGGCATGTGTGCAGCTGGGAACGGGTCTGGCTATCGGATGCGGGTCTTGGAAGTCGGTGCTCGGTGATTGAGAGCCGGTCCAGTCGGCGCACGGTGGGCGTAAGTGGGTCCAATCAAGGTGAAGGAAGGTGTGGGCTCGATTTTTTTGGTGGGGCTCTTTCCGCCTTTTCGGACGAGGCTGCCGAAAACTTCAAAAGTTCGAAACCGCGATTATCACGAACCAGAAACGCCCATTGGTGGTCGTTATTGGCAGCCCGCGCTCGACAAAATGCCCCACTCCGAGCCTGACCGGCCGTCGACAAAACGTCAAAGGATCGATGCCGTCGTCAAGGTGTCGCCCTCGCCGGCCAAGCGAGGCTCGACCATCTTTGCGCCATTCCGAGTATGTACTCTTCCTCCTTGCATTCAATCAATGGACTGTTCTGACCATTTAGACCATTGGACTAGTTTCTCCGACGGCCGTCCCCTTCGCTTCGATTCCCCTCGGCAAGACAACTTTCCAGATCACGACCTCGGTCGGCCGCGCCCTGCAGACCTACGATCTCAAGCGCGGCCTCAACCTCGTCTTCGTCACGCGCCCCCAGACGCCCGCCGACATCACCGCCACCTATGCTTGGAAGGATAAAGTCTTTGCCGCTTGGGGCGACCCGCGCAATGGCGAGCCCCAGGGGTTGTGGGCATTTCAGCGCGGCAAGAAGGCCGCCGAGCTCCAGCTGCCTGCGGATTTGGACCAACCCATCAAGCAGATCCTGATTTTTGGCTCCTGGATCGTCGCTTGCGCTTTAACGAGGGTAGAGGTGTGGAAGTCGTCAACATTGGAGCATTACACCACCATCTTCACAGCCGCGACTAAGAAAGGCGACAATGAAATCAGCGGCGGCGTCTGCAACATGCCCACATTCCTCAACAAGATTTTTGTCGGACGGAAAGACGGTTGGGTTGAGATCTGGAACATCAGCACGGGCAAGCTTATTTACACGATCTTGCCACCAACTCCAGATTGCGGCGCTGTCACCTTCCTTCAGCCTTCCCCGGCTTTATCCCTTCTGGCCATTGCCTACTCCGGAGGACCATTGGTTCTACAAAACGTACTTACCGACAAATCTGTCCTTCGGTTAAATGCTGGGACCGAGGATGCTCCGGTTACGTGCATCTCGTTCCGAAGCGACGGCCAGGGAGCGGGTCAAGACGGGAGAAAGGATGGCGTTATGGCTACCGCCACCAGCGTTGGTGGGGATGTCACCTTCTGGGATCTCAATAAGGGAGGGAGAATAATGGGTGTTCTCCGGAGCGCGCACAATCCCCCGTCCTACAACAAGGACGTCCGTGGAGGAATCAGCAAAGTCGAGTTCCTCCCCGGGCAGCCCGTCATTGTTACGAGTGGCCTGGACAACTCCCTCAAGTCTTGGATATTTGATGAGTCGCCCTTTTCGCCTGTCCCACGCATTCTGCATATGCGCAGCGGGCACGCGGCTCCAGTACGCTGCTTGCAATTCCTACCCTCGGATTTCGACGGAGCTGAGGGCGGGAACAAGTGGCTGCTCAGCGGTGGCCGTGATAGGAGCTTGTGGGGGTGGAGTTTGCGCCGTGATGGGCAGAGCACCGAACTTAGCCAGGGCGCCATCCGGAAGAAGGCCAGGAAGATTGGTATTTTGGCTGGCAGCTCCATGTCGCATGGCCCAACCACCACTTTGGACGACCTCAAAGCGCCGGAAGTCACCTGTATCGCCTCTTCGCTAAATCGGGATGGAGGGATGGGAACCATGCCCGGGAAACAAATGATTTGGGACAAAGGCAATGATAAAAACAAGCTCACGAGTGCTCAACTTAGCGGTATGACTGGCTGGGAGAGCGTCGTAACGGCCCACAAGGATGACCCTTGGGCACGTACGTGGTTTTGGGGGAGAAAGAGGGCCGGTCGGTGGGCGTTTAAGACAGGCGATGGGGAGAGCGTGTCGACTGTTGCCATGAGCTCCTGCGGCAGTTTTGCTTTCGTTGGTTCAAGCGGGGGCGGCATCGACATGTTCAACTTGCAATCTGGGAAACATAGGCAGCGATTCCCCTCGAGGCTGACCCCTGCACAGCTACGACAACTGAAGATGCAGCAGTTGAAGGCACTGGATGAGGTCAACAAGCTCCAGTCGCGGTCCAAAGCCACGTTTGCGCCAGGCACCGGGAGGCACACCAAGGCCGTGACGGGCATTGTGGTTGACTCGCTCAACCGAACCGTCATATCTTGCTCGCTCGACGGCAAGATTAAGTTTTGGGATTTCGTGACGGGGAGCCTCATCGACGAGATTGATTGGGCACCAATGATCAAGATCACAGCTTGCCGCTACCACGCAGGAAATGACCTCATCGCCTTTGCATGCGACGACCATTCCATCCGGGTGGTCGACGTGGAAACCAAACAGACGATTCGTGAGTTTTGGGGCTGTCGGGGGGACATCAACGACTTCTGCTTCTCCAACGACGGCCGGTGGATTGTCGCCGCATCGCAAGACTCGATTGTTCGCGTCTGGGACCTGCCCACGAGCCACCTGATCGATGCCTTCCGGCTGGAGAAGCCCTGCACGGCGCTCGCTTTCTCGGCGACGGGCGAGTACCTAGCGGGTGCTGTCGAAGGCGATCTCGGGGTCCAGCTTTGGACAAACCGCACGCTGTTCAAGCACGTGCCCACGCGGCAAATCTCCGACAAGGAAATCGGCCAAATATCGGCGCCCACGGCTTCAGGCGAGGGCGGCCAGGCCTGATCGAAGTCGCGTTCGAAGCGCGCAGAGACGAGCACTAGCTGCCGAGGAGAGACGACGTCACGGCGCCGGTGCTCGACCAGCTCAGTGCCGACATGACCACCCTCAGTTTGGTTCCGAGAGTCGCTGGCAGACGCTGCTGCACATCGACCTGATCAAGGAGCAGAAACAAACCCAAGGAGGCGCCCAAGGCGCCCGAGAAGGCGCCGTTCTTCCTGCCGGCTGTCGGAGGCGCAGCGGCTACTTCGAACGCGCTCGTGCCCGCGGGGAGAGACCAAGACTAGGGAGGCCGAGGGTTCACGGCTGACGCAGCTCGACCGGACGCGGAACCAGCAGGCGCTCACGTCGAAACTGCTTGTTTGTGGCGCGTCGGGAGATTGTGAGTAGCACCTTTCTTTGTGTTTCCTTCTTCCCCTCGTACGTCGACGCACATGTTTGACGCCATCATACTGACAACCTCTCGAAAACAGACACGGACTTCCTCGAACACCTTAAATCGCTCGGGCCGTCGGCGGCCGACCTAGAACTTCGGTCGCTCTCCATGGGCTTCGGCGACGACGAATCCAACGAACTGTTGCACTTCATCCGGGCGCTGACGAGCCGGCTGGTGGCGCGGCGCGACTACGAGCTGACGCAGGCGTGGATGACGGTGTTCCTGCGGCTGCACTTCGATCTAGTCATGGCCAACGAGTCGCTGCTGGAGGCGCTGGGCGAGTGGAAGCAATATCAGGGCAAAGAGAGGGAGCGGCTGGATGATTTGGTTGGGTATTGTGGGGGGGTGGTCGGGTTTTTAAGGAGTCCAAGGACGTGAGTGGGCGCGGTGTACGGGAAGATATCCATCAACAATCAACATATACATGACAGGCGAACAGGCACGCGCGAGGCAAGCAACAAATCGTCTCAAGCAGAAGAAGTCTATGCTAACTAAGGTGTATTATGCTGGGGTATGCTAACGATAATATGCTGGGTATTCTAACCATTATGCTGGGGCATATCATGCTGGGGTATCTCTCGTTATTCATGGTCCAGGGCCATCGCGTCATCCTATCTCTCCAACATTCACCCAAAGATCCAATCCAAACACCGTTCAAACCGGCTTCTAAACCAGTGTCAGCGCGCTGGATTCCCACAACGGGGATTGGGAGGAAAGGGGATGCTTACGCTGGTTTGCTTGGCACATAACTGCGCTCGTAGGCTGCGATCTCGTCCATATTCTTCTGCAAATCGATCTCGTGGGCGTTGTGGATTTTGGTCTTGTGCACCAGCTTCCAAGTGAGAAACAACAGCGGGCAGATAGCAATCATGGTGTATCTGGGTTCTGGTTAGTACGTCTTCCCTCCTCCTCCAACAAAACAGAAGGACATGTTGCGTTTCCGGGCCTGGGCCCAAAAAGACTTACGAGAACAAAAAGGTCGGGATGTTCCAGTTCCCCGGCAAAAACACCATGTAGCCGCCCATGAAGGTCATGACGAAGGTGCCGACCAGGGCGTACCAGGCCGCGAAGGGCTGGAACCAAGCACGGTACGGCAGCGATCTCCGGTCTATGCCCTGGGCCTTCAGGGCGGCGTGGAAGCGCAGGTAGGTGACGCACATGGCGCTGAAGTTGATCAGCTGGCTGGCCGTGACCAGATTGACGAACCACTGCAGCACGATGGCGGCGTCATTCGAGACCTGCAAAAAGGCGAGGAAAGCGATCGCCAGCACCAGCCCGACGCAGTAAATGGGCACGCCGTTGCGCGTGCACTTGAGGAAAACCCGCGGCGCCTTGCCCTCCAGTGCCATGCCGTACAGCGAGCGCGACGCGCAGTAGACGTAGCTGTTGCCCGCGGAAAACGCCGCCGTCAACACCATGGCGTTGACAATGTCCGGCAGGATGCGGATCCGCAGCCGGTTCATGGCCACGACATACGGCGAGGCCGCCGCGCCGGGTGCACCCCCCTCAAAAGCCGCCTTCATCTCCTCATCGTTATGCGGCACGAGGATCCCCACGGCCAACGACCCCAACACAAAAAAGGCCGTCAGCCGGTAAAAGACGGCGTTGAAGGCGCGCGGCATGACTTGGCGCGGGTTCTCGCACTCGCCGGCGGCCATGGAGACGTAGTCGGGCCCCGCGATGGTGAAGGAGGCGAGGATGAGGCACTGCAGGAAGCCCATGAAGCGGCCGAGGCTGCCAGTGTGGTACAGTTCGGCGAAGGCACCGGGCTCGTACCAGTACCGGAAGCCGAAGCGGTCGCCGAGCGGGTTGCCGCCGAGCATGACGACGAAGGTGAAGATGATCAGGGCGACGATCAGCAGCATCTTGCCGAGGGCGGCCCAGAATTCGACTTCGCCGTACCATTTGACGGCTAGGACGTTGATGATGCTGTGGGAGGGGGGTTAGTCACGGGTTTATGGTTTCGGGATCTGTCTAGGCAGAGAGAAACTGGGCAGAGGGAAGGGGAGGGGATGAAGCCGTACCCATAGAGGACGATGATGATGGCGATGATGCCGCCTGCGGGCACGGCGTCACTCCAGTAATGGATGATGACGTTGCAAGCGGTGATCTCGAAGGGCACCATCGCGGCCTCGAAAACGAAGAAGTTCCATCCGGCGGCGAAACCGAAGGCCTCGTCGACGTAACGGCCGGCGAAACGGATGAAGGGAGACGAGATGGGGAGGTAAGTCACCATCTCGGCCATGCATAGGGTCACGGCGAGGATGAAGGTGCACCTATCGACGGGTCGGGTCAACTCTCATCATCGGACGGAAACAAACTGGGGTTGACGTCTGTTTTATTTGAATGTGCTTACCATAAGGTGAAGGCGATGAAGAGGCTGCCGGGACCGCCGTTCATCAAGCCGCGGCCGATCTGGACGTACAGGGCAGTACCAATGGTACCACCGATGCCTGAAGAAGGTTAGCAGACAGGTCAATCTACCTCATGAAAATAGGCCCAAGACGGCGGGTTCTCACCGATCAGCTGGATATGGCGCGACTTGAGGGTCCGGTGGGTGTTGTCGCTGCCGGGAATGCTGCGGATCGAGACATCCTCGGGGGAGCCAGTCCCAGGGGCGATCTCCTTGGTCTCCTTGACGGAGGCCGACCGGCGGGCGCCTGTCTCCATATCAAGGGCTGTCGAGGCCATGGTTTTGCCTCGACGAAGAGACGCGTCTTCCCACGCTAGCTCGTGGGTTGAGGAGGGTGAAGGGTCCCGAGCAGCTCTGGAGGCGGGTGTCCAGGCGCGTAGTGACCCGCGCGAGCTGCAATCAATGTATTTATTTTGAGGAGAGAGAAGAACTCGGCAGCAAGTGTTATTGGAGTCGGGCTGTCGTCAGTCGGGTTGGCAAGCTTGGGCTGTCCCGGGGCAGAATTGGTGTTGGGGAGAGAGAGACGATGGAGAAGTGTGTGCAACTTGTAGTGCGAGAAGAATTGACATGCTTGGCACGTGGATGGAAGGGTCCTGGAGAGTGTTGCCTGTGCCTGTACCTGTGCCTAATGGAGAATGTGCCTGAAGGAAAAGTGGATGGAAAATTCCAATCCGAGTTGCTGGGTCAAAGCACTCGGGGTTGGGTTCCATAGTTGCTGTCGGTGTTCCGGGGCCTTGCAGGTTCTCCAGCGATGACGATCGTTCCTAGCAAGCAGGCACATCCATATCTATTCTATGTACGTAAGCAGAGCGGGTTAAACTCGCTGGGATGAGGCATGAGGGATTGCAGTAGCGGTATGAGATCCCTCAAGCGAGAGCCTATTATGTCTTGAGGATCTCAGTGGGTGCCACCAGGCGCCATTAAACAAGGTTTTGGGACGTTGAGTTCTCGCCGTTGGTTTGTCCCTCCACCGGAGCCAAGCTCAGCCAAGGTCAGCCAAGGTCAGCCAAGGAGCCAAGCGTTGTAGTTGCCACACTCACTCGCACTCAGCCCTTGCCCCGAATTGCTCCAACGTGGGGGACCATAAGGAATTTCGGTGTTGCAAATTAGTAGTACGTGAGTACCAAGCAGAGCAAAGAAGACTTGGAAAAGCTTGAACCCCTTGCTGCCCAGCCATGGGACAATCCATCGTGTCGATGACGCAAAACTGCCCTGTTTCTCGTCTCGGGACCGAGGAAGCAACCCGGGAACATGCTGTGTCCCGAGAAATAACAGTCTGAGTCCTGTGAAGATGCGGCGGACCTAACTTGGTCGAGGACACTGGCAGCTTAATGTCTGGGAGGAACGACTGAGGGACACAACAGGATTCGAGAGATAAGATAAGGTCCCGCCAATGGAGAACTCCTTGCCCCGCTGTCCCGTTGCCCCGCGGCCTGCCCCGCAAATTCCAGACTTGGCAAGTTGTTGATTACCCCTGAACAACACAACTACCTCGTTAGGTGTGTAGATCAAAACTAAACTCGGACTTGGGACCAGGAACTCGAAAACTTGCAAGAAAGCTTGTCGTTTGTATTCCTGGCCGTGGAGGAGTTTGCGGCTTGGTACATGGACATTAAACGGTCAGAGCCAGACGTTAGAGGTTAGTTCTGTACGAATACACCAAACAGACTAGGGGAACGGACAAGCTTTCAGGTACGCATTGGCATGTCATACCTATTCCATGGAAAATACTAAAGACTGGCCATATGGGTCAATGCTTGCACACCCGAATCCAATGGAAAATTCTAAAAAAGTGGTGCGTGCCCGAGTGAAGGTGTACTACCGGGGCGGGGAAGAGGAAAGGGTGTGAGTCAGTTTACATGCCAATCCATTACTTCCTTCATCTGGAGCTGTACGACCATGCAGTTGATGCCCAGACAGCTTGGTGTTCACTCTCTGAACGCTATAGTCCGCTCGAATTCTGAACCCATTCGCTACCTGAGTAGTTGTCTTTTTTATCCCACAAATCAATAAAGAGATAACCAATCAATAATTAAGCATCCATTCATATTACTTCTACTCCCAGGCATCTTCATCGAAGCGAAGTGTCAATAATATGAGCGTGAGTTATACTATATAACTAGATGTGAAATAATCATTATTGTTACTCATCAAGTGTGACGGCAGGGTGGTTCTGACGCTAACCCTGGCCGCAACCTGAGTGGTGGTCTGTGCGCCTCCCACCTGTGTTTTCCCACAGTTGCGGGAAGAGTCCCCCTAATTTGACTACCCCAACCGCCTTTTTTGACTACCCCGCTATTTTAGGAAGACGGTCAGAGGATTCTGCCGGCAGAACCAGCAGAATCCTCGTTAGCCAGAGCCAACGGTGAATATTCGCGGGACGACGCCTCACTGTCGCCGCGCCATTCCGCGATGCCATTAAATGGATAAACTGAGTAATTCTAGATGTGATAATGAAATTTTAATACACTCTCTGCAGCCCAATCGCTCAGAGGATTCTAGCCTCCTCGATCGCACACGAGATCATAGTGGCGGGCAGCGCCCTTCTTGTCCCAGTGAGTGCGTCGCTTGACAATCGCGTATCCCTGCTGCTTTGCCTGCTTGTTGACGTCCTCTAGAAGCTCCTCAGAGGTGGAATAGCCGTCCGGCCAACCGACAGGCGCGTTTAAAGACATCGCAGTATCGCTATTGCCGAATTTCTATTGTGGTTTGTCAGGGCGTTACTTGGCTTTTTGGTGGCTAAGGGATGGCGCCTAAGCTATTTGTTTCCCGGGTGGCGGGAGTGGCGGGGCTGGCGGCACATGAGTTTCACCGCCTTCCTAAAATAGCGGGGTAGTCAAAAAAGGCGGTTGGGGTAACTAGTCAAATTAGGGGGACTCTTTCTTTTAATCGTCCTTAGGGCCCGAGCCGCGGCGCTTGGGATAGCAAAGGATGCCATGAATCATCTCGAACCCCTGGGGACTAGGGGGACGGCTTCGCCGTCCGGCCCGGATGGCACGCCTTGTTTCTTCCCGGGCAAGTTCCTCGAGCCTCTCGCACCGCCGGTCCAGGTTTGCCCGTCTAATCCGATTTTGTCGCAAGCCCCGTCGCGGCCGTTCTCTCTACCCCTTGCTCTCACACACATCGCTCGCACTCGCCGCGAAATGCGAAGACCCTTCGCCACACGACATTTCTTCTCACAGCGTTCGGTGAACCGGGCGCACATGTGGCCGCAATAGTAGCGGAGTGAATGACCGCAACACATCTTGATGATCTGAGGGTTGGTGGTGGTTCGAAAGAGGAGTGGAAAAATAATGGGAGCCTGAAATCTGGGGGGGACAAATCTGGGGGGGGCCTATATAAGCTCCCATCTCGCGCTTTCATCCCTTTTTGTGACTCACACTTCATGCCCGAGCGCTATCACGAAGAAGTTTTTAGTATGGCATTTTAACTGTTTCTGGGTAAAAACTTGTCTATCATCCTCGTGCGCTGTCACAAGGGCATCGATATTTTATGTGTCCAGGACATCTAGGCTACGGGACCGCACGACCTTTATCGCCTAGTTCACACTTAGGTAGCGATAAGAGGCAGATACATGTGCAGGCAACGATAGTTGGGAAGAGAACACGCTATGATCTCTACAGGACGGGTTGGTGTTGTCGATGTGAGTGCAACAATGAGTGTAGCGAAAGAATGTATTGTGGCCTCTAGGGAATGTGATTATGCTATAGCTTGGTGCCAGCGACAGGGGCTGGAGCGATAGGTGCAATATTGTGGTGAAATGTATTCGTGGCAAAAGGCCGTAAGAATTGAGAATAATAGGAAGAGAGTGATGGGAGCAACGAGGTGCAGTCATTGTCGTTATTGTTGTAACTTGCCGCGTTCTCTCCGCAATAACACCACTCACCCCGCCCCGCCCTGGGAGCCAACATGAGGTTACCCCAACACCACAACCACTCACCCTACCCTAGGAGGACCTCGGAGGAAGTCCCGAAAACCTCCCGCCACCACCACCATGACCGCCACCACTCCGCAAAAGCAGCGGCACAACCACCAAACTCGAGAGCACCTCAGCCACTGTCTCTGGAGCCATGCCCTGTCGCGCCGCCACCTGAGTGTAGGGGAAGGAAGCCTGGATGGCCTGGGCCATGTCCTGTAGGAGGGGGTTCGGACCGCCGCTGGGTGTGTTCTTGTTCGGGAGTGTGTGAAGTAAAGACGGGGATTGGGTTGTTGATGATTGGAGGTGATGGTCGTGCTGCTGGTGGCGCTGCTGCTGGTGGTGTCGTCTCGGGTGGTTAGCTGGGTGCGGTGACGGTGTTGGATGGGAGGTTGGTGCTGGGTGAGTGGGAGCCGCTGGGTGTGGGATTGCGCCGTTGTTGTTGTTGTGGTTGTGGACTAGGCCAAGAGGGGGATTGAAGTTGAGCTGATGGTTGGTTGAGTTCTGGATGAATCGGATTCGAGCGCAGTGTAGACAGGGCGGTTTGACTGTGTTTTTAGTCGCCGGCATGGGAGAAGGTTGCCTAGCGACTGTGCTTTCGTGCCTGGAGGGGAGGTGGCGCTTTGTGGTATGTTGTTTCTGCAGTGTTGCCATAGGCAATGCAAGACTGTCTTCGCTTGACAAGTGTGTCATGGGCGGGACAAGATTTTGCGTGTTCGTTGGGTTGATAGGAGCTGGTGCATGCGTCTGGCTGACTGCGTTGCCAAATCCAACGCTGCCCATAATGCCGCCATCTGCGGAGAAGACTTGGCTCACGTCGAACCCGGGACTGTTCGTTGGTGTGCCGTTGAAGTCGAGGCATGAGATCTGATCCAACGTAACCGAGTTCGTTGAGGAGGGGCTTGGAGTTTGCAAAGTTGAGTGGGCGGTGTTCGCATCAGCATCAGGGGGTGCCCGGTAGGTTTGTGGAAGTTGCTTGGGGGAGATTGCCTCTGAATGCCGAGGTGGGCGGGTTTGTGCCGGAGCAGGTGACTGCGAAAAGAAAAACTTCTTGAAGACAGGGAGTGAGTTGCCCCGGGTCTCGAGCGTTGAATCAGGCCCTGGAGCTTTGACTTGGTTGGCGTCACACATGCTGCGGCGGCGGTCGAGAGTCTGAGTTGGAGCGGGTGTTGTTGGGTTTGCGACAAGAGTAGCTTGAGGAAGAGGCGGAGGGCAGCTAGGAGGCTGAGAAGGGGCCGGAGGCGGAAGCGGGACCAGAGCTGGAGAGGGTGAAGGCGGAGGCGGAGGCGGAGGCGGAGGCGGAGGATTGAGCAGAGGGGGTTTCGTGGGTTCTTGGGGGGCTTGGTCATGTTTTTGCTCTGTCAGCCTCATTTTTTTGACAGGATTGGACGAGATAAACTCAATCTCGTCGTCGATAACATGCCGTTTGGTGAGCATGGCTTGTTCGTTTGCATGTCCGACGCTGGCACTGGCCGATGTCGAGGATGTCTTGGTTTGGCCCATCTCTTCCTCCTTCCTGGTGGACATGTTGCTTCAAGGTAGTGAAAGTAGGAGATCGACAGAAAAAGATGAAGCGATGATTGGAATGGAGTAAGGGACGGAACGGTAGATGGGAGGGAGTAGGGGCCTTATGCCCGAAATGTTCAAGGACAACCACCATTACTTTCTGGCCAGCCTACAACCTTGTTCGTTGGGTGCCGTGAAAGAATATGCGGTGGTGACCGGCAGACAACAGCAGCTTTGCTGTTCTTGCATATCAGCGTGCTGGTGATTAGAGCCAAAGAAAAGTCCACCAACTTTGGGTCAAGAAGAAACAAACGAAAGTAAAGAACTGTGTTAAGCATGTCTGTGAAATAGCAGGCATTGGGACTGGATGTGCACGGTGAATTGAAACCACACAGGCTGTAGCTAAAAATGCGAGACTTGCAAACCACAACCCTGAAGGTGAGGAAGTGAGTTGAAAGCCTGTTGACACAATGATGTTGTCATTTAGTTACTGAATTGAAAGAAGCGGAGTTTGAGCTTGCACCAACTTGGGGAGAAAATACGATCAAGTACAGAAAGCCAAAATAAAAGTCGACGATAATTTGAATCAATGAATCAAGCGAATAAGAAACCCAAACAAGACAAACCAGCAAAAGGAAAGTAAATCGAGCTGATGGATGGTGTTTTGGGTACCGGGTGACTCTCGTTTCGTTTCGTTCCGTTCCTATAATCAAGGACCTGAAAGGCGATGCACAGCCGTTCCTGCTTCCTGGCCTTGGCGCTCACATTACAAATGCCATTACCACCTTTTGCCTGGGCGAAAAGCTGCACATTAGTTCTTTACCAACAGTTTCATTGAACACTGGAGAAATGACTCCGAGCTATTTTACCTGCTTTAGAGGTTCATTTTACAAAATCACTCCGGGGTCTAAATGGAAAGGAAGTTGAAGGAGTAGTTGAAGTCGGGATCTGTTATTACAGAGCACCCAGGTTAGAGACCATGGCATAGACGGCTACGTTTGGTATGTCATCTTGAATTCGCTCCAATCTTTATAGATAGGCTATGGCAAAGCGGTGTGCGGCATCCAGGAACACTCGAGAACACGAACCAACACCACAGATGGCTCAATCGTATCACAACCGTTGTCGCATTATCGTACTATAGCGGAGAGATACCTGTATTTGGGTAGTAACCTTCGTATTAGCATCCGCTTTTATTACCGGTGCATGTCCAGGATACAGCTGCCAGCTGGCATACCAGACCCCACCAGCCGATGGCAGCTCCAGCTCCAGCGGGGCAAGGCTGCACTTCTGCCTCGTCAACCAACCCCGCGACATCATCACATCCAAGCGGCCGCAACATCCCGCAACCAGATTACGAAAGCTTTATTCTAAATTCTGGGTTTATTGTAATAGCCTCCAGCCGTACAAAACAAAATCGAGATTTAGCCGCAAAACAACACCGAAAATGGCCGGCCAAGCAGCCAACGAGTTGCTGTCGACACAAAAGGCGTCCGACTCGGGTATCAAAGTCGTGTTGCACCCGCTACCCATACTCGAGATATCCGATTTGATTGTTCGAGGGTATCAGCGTGGATTGAAAGGAGCTGTTGTCGGTGCGCTATTAGGCCAACAGAACGGTCACGAGGTTACCATCGAGCATAGCTTCAGTTGCAAGTCGGCCAAGAATGCCGATGGCCTCTACGAGCTCGACGACAGTTGGTTTGGGCAGCGCTTAGAACAAAGTGAGCGTCGCGCTTCTCCCTCATTACCTCATCGATTTTGCTGACGAGATCCTAGTGAAACTTGTTCACAAGAGCCCCGCGCTCGACCTCGTCGGCTGGTACTCTCTTGTACCCAAGGCCGGCCCCTCCGCCTTGCACCTTCCTATCCACCGCCAGATCAGCGCCCTCAACGAGTCGGCGGTTTTGTTGGGTTTCCACATTGAAGACATGCTGGCCCCAAGCTCCGGTGATCCTTTACCAATTACGATATATGAGAGCAACATGGAGGCCGAGGATAGTAAAGAGGCCGAGGGCGAAGACCAAGAAATGAAGGATGCCGAGGCTGCCGCCAAGATGGTCCTCCGTTTCAGGAAGCTCCCGTACGGTACGGACACCGGCGAGGCGGAGATGATCGCAATGCAATTTATCCGTGAAGGCGGCGCCAATGCCACCGTCGATAACACCGAAAAGCATATCTTGGAACAATTCGACAAGAAGATCGCCGTGGATGATGGAAAGGGTAAGCGAAGGGCGGTTGCATACGATGAGAGCAGCAAGTCCAAAAAGGACACCGCCACTTCTACCGAGCCACCGGCATCAAACCCCGACGCCAATCTCAACCGCGCCGAAGCCGAGTACATGTCCGCGCTCCAAGCCAAATACAACGCCATCAAGATGATGAAGTCCCGTCTTGCTCTCATCATCACTTACCTCCAAAACCTCCCTTCCGACTTTACATCTGGCACGCAAACAACCACCGAAGCTGCCGAACTCGCCCGCGCTTCCAGCGGGCAGCACACGATCCCGTCCAACAACATCCTGCGGCACATCCAGGCCCTAGTGATCAACGCCGACCTCGTAGCCCCTGCCGAACAGGCCACATTGGAACGCGAGATCCAGCGTGAGACGAACGACGTCACCCTCCTCTCCATGGTTTCCAACCTTGTATCCACCGTGAACGAAGCCCGGGAGGCGGGGAAGAAGTTCCAAATCGTGGAGTCTGCGCGGCACATACGCCAGGGCCGGGCTCTCGCTGATAGCATACCACAGTACGATCAGTCCAAGCTCGCCTCAGAGTATAGTATGGGGTCCTTTGGCCTTTCCTCCGCCACTGCCGAGTATTAGGGACAAGGCAAGGAGGGTTCTGATGGACCGGGCGAGCCGCCAAAACCGGGCGCACAATGCTCCCAGGATGCCGGTGTGTTGTAAAGACTGGTTAGAGCTACCGAGAACAAGGATGGACATGCTGTGGCTCCAAGTAGGAGTCTATAAAACAGGCAGGGAATGTGTTTCTGATGATGACAGTTGTTTTTGATGATGACAGTCGGGAATGGAATGGGAAGGAGTAGCATTACACGGCTGGCGCGAGGGGATTAACTTTGTTTAGGCGTTGGAGAAGGTATGGAATAGTTAGTCATATCGCCGCAGTCTCGCGAGGAGCTATTCAAGCTGCGACCCTACTTACGCAGAGATCGAGTAAAGACCATAAGACACGAGCGAGTCGGAGCAGATGAGACGGAAATAGATACCGTGAGCTAACTAGAATGAAGAGCAAAACGAAACAGAACCAAAACCGAGCCTGCCCGTTGTCTAACCCCGAAGAGTTTCTTTACTTGCGTCCGGCCCATGACGCTTCGCGCTCTAAATCAACAAAATCCCAACCAGATCCCAACCTGTCATAAACCAAAACCGCCCATCCCATCCATCTATAATAGTTGTTGCCTGCAAAGTAAATCCCAAAACAAGATATGAGACAAATAAACAAAAGACTGCACAGTAGATGTAACAAGACCCCGGGGAAACAAGCACAACCAACACCACCCGATCACCGTTAGCCAGTCATCAACCAACCCATTTTAACTTTGTTTTTATACTTCCCCTCCCAACTCCCATCCATCGCAGCCGCGCGATCTTTCTTTCAGCTCAAGTCTCAATAACCACCTTCAACACCAAATTCCCCTCATCATCCACGGTCCGACTCGCCAACTCAAACGCGCGATGCGCATTCTCAAGGCCCTTGAACCGATGCGTGACCATCTCATCCAGACACGGCAAGATAAGGCCGCTACCCACAGCACCGGCCTGAACCTGGCGTTCGCGGGCGCACAGCAGACGGATACCCGTGGCGTAGGTGTTTGCGTAGCGGAAGATGCCGAGGATGTCGATCTCGCGCAGGTGGGCGACCGACATGGGCAGCGTCTGCACGGGGGTGCCCATGCCGACCATGATGACGCGGCCGCCGGCGCGGGTGGCGTAGAGCGACGTGTGCATGCAGACCTCCTTGCCCGTGCACTCAAAGGTGATGTCCACGCCGTCGTCGTCGTCATCGTTGTTGTCGTTGAGGCCGGTGAAGGTGGGGCTGGAGGCGGCCGAGGTGAGCGAGAGCATGTCGGCGGCGAGGGACTTGGCGTAGTCGAATTGTGATTGCATGGAGAGGGCGCTGGCCGGGGTCATGACGCCGTTGAGGGGGGTGGAGGTGCCGGAGCTGCTGGGGCTGTACATGGGGGAGCTGTTGGTGGAGGTGTGCAGGGGCCGGTCGACTACGTAGCCGTGGGTTGCGAAGCCCTTCGCCACGGCGAAGTCGACGCGGCCTTGGTCGACGTCGGCGATGGTGACGGTGGTGCAGCCGGATTGCCGGGCCCATGGCGGCGGTGAGGAGGCCAACGGCGCCGGCGCCGATGACGAGCGCGGTCGAACCCGGGGTGGGTTGCGCCCGGTTGACGGCGTGGATGGCAACCGAGAGTGGCTCTAGTAACGCGGCGGCATCGAAGGAGATGCTATCGGGGAGTCTGTGTTTGGGGTTAGCTTTGCCCTGTCCAGCACGCCAGCAGCTTCGGGGCAACTCACTTGTGACACCACGCAGCAGGGTGGTTGATGCGCTCCTGTAGCGTCCCCTGGAAGTGTGGCACAGATTTGGCGCTACTCCTAAACCTCATGCGCTTGCATAGGTTATACCTGCCACGGCGGCAGATGCCACACTGGCCACAGGGGATGCCGACTTCAAGGGCGACGCGGTCGCCGATGTTGAAGCCAACCACTTGCGGCCCGATGGCAACGACAGTGCCCGAGGACTCGTGGCCGAGCGAGAGCGGCATGCAGGCGCAGAGGTCACCATTGGCGAACTTCTTGTAGTAACTGACATCGGACCCGCAGATGCCTGTTGTGTGGACAGCAATCTGAAGTTCACCGATGCTGGGGTCACCGATAGTCCGGCGTTCCTGGGCGTGGTGTTAGTTGGGGCTTACCAGGGGAATGGATAATCTCCGAGCGAGAGGGCGTGGTAGGACAAAAATACCAAGACGGGGGACTCGATTCGTGTAACCCAGAGATCTCAGATCTCTCACCGAGCTAAGGACAGGGAAAGAAGGAGGGAAGGGGAGGCTTACCATACGGAGATCACGGGGGCCATGGAGAACTGAAGCGTTAATGGTCGAAGCTTTTGAGGCGGCGGGTAGGTGCATTGGCGCCGTTTCGTCAGTTGCGGCGGGCGCCATCTCGATAGGGTAGTTGTTAAGTGGGATGTGAGTGGGATGAGGCGTGGGATAGGGCGAGCTTAGCCAACGAGAAGGGATTTCCCCGTGGGGTTTGGGGCGCAGCTGGCGTCGTGAGGAGAGATGCGGCTCTTGCTCGATAGCCGACGGCGCGGGATGGGGGAGAAGTGGGTGCAGAGAATTCAGGGGCAACTGGAATGTGGCTATTCAGAGAAACGGTGTGGCGAATTGTGCTCCTGGTATATATCAAGAGTCACTTGGGCAGGACGTAAAAGATTCGTAGAGAATGGGAGGTGCTCAGTGATGGCGAGGAGGAGATCGGGCAGAACCCCCACACTTTAAGTATAGTAGGGACGGTTTGGCCGTCATGGTATAAACCGTTGACGTGCTGCAATGTGTCAATCCCCGGGGCGGGTCGTCCGGGGTTGACAAGACAAGACAAGAGGAGGAGTGTGCAAATGTCAAGGGGGCAAGGTCCAGGAGCGGAGGTCAACATGCGTCCTCGACATAACAGAGCCAGCATGCGCCCAGCCGGGCCTCGCCAGTCAGATACCAGCGAGTTATCTCTGTGCAAGGGCACAGAGCGAGGTACAGTGTGCTCCAGAGGAGCCCCGATAATCTCGGGAGAGCATGATGAAGCAGGTTAGTGTCGAGGCCAATCTTCGGCACCAGCACCGACGACCCATGTCTATCGAGGTTGGACGGGAGATCGCGACATCCAGGACATCCATGGATACTGTGCTCCGTGGATACTGTGTTGTCTTCAGCCGGGCGCGAAGCGGCTGCAGGGCAGGTACGTATTCTCCCTCGTTCTCCCCAAGACGCAGAGCACATTGTCCCCCTGGAAGAAACGCGCTGGTTTTGGCCAGTCCTGGTGCGATCCGGGAGCACTGGGGGCGAGGGTCTTTCCTGTCTGGGGCGCATCCAACCGTGCGGTGGAGCTTCTGGCGATTAGGTGCTTCCGACAGAAGCTGCACGGGAGGGAAAGCCGGCTTCCATGCAGCAAACCATTGCATGGTTCGAGCATGGGTAGCTCGCCGTTGGTTGGAGATTGACCTGGGGTGCCTGATGTGGAGTGTGTGGGTGGGTGGATTGGCACATTGGCACTGGTGAGGCGGGCATGGCGGGAGAGCTCAGACCATAACCAAAGTGACTGTCAATCTCAGCCGTCCGCTGGCGGCCGGGGGATGGCAGCGAATAGATGTGTCTCGTGCGAGCACGCCATCATCCGGCTTGCCTTAGGTCGTGGAACAGCGGCAATCATGGCGATATCAGACACGGAAGACGGTGCTCAGAGCCGGCTGTTTCGGAGGGGGTTCTCTATTTCGAGCTCTTAGCGAAGCTACACAACTCCCGGACGCTGCTGCAATGTCCAGGATGATGAGATAGAGAGAAGCCGCTATTGCCGCAGCGACGCGCTGGTTTCACCGGGTCCTGCCGTGTTTACTCATCCGATCCCGGAGTGCATGGCCAGTAGTTACTGTGTTCAAGGCATGCGTCGCGCAGATTGCGAGACGGCGACTCGGCGATATCGAAATCACACGGCGGGAAAGTTTCGAGGAAAAGTCGAGAACCAAGAAGAGGCCGGGGAGGGGTGTGGGGTTGAGCCCATCTGATGACGCGAGCAGGGGAGCAGGGGGAAGAGGGGCAGAAAAAGTTTATCGCACCGCACAGAAGCAAAGAACACCCTGCTGGCCTGGACAAGGCCTTCAAGGTTGTGTGTGCACCAACATGGAAATTGCTAACAAGGAATTCTGGTCGCTGGCCAAAGAGTTACCACCAGAGAGTCACTTCTCTGAAGCTGACTACCTCCATCCCCGTATCCCCGTAAGACGCCGAGGTGGGTATCTCAGCTGCTCTTGCAACTTCCGTCCCTCTTTTTCTTTCTTTCTTTTTTTTCTTGAAAATTATCTTTCTTTGACCTATCTATTTTTCTGTTGCCGCCGTCTCCGCATCGATTAGCGAGGAAAGCGACAGATCGCATGCCTATGTAAGTACCTAGGTACCTCTGTATGTACATGGGAAGACGGGAGCCTGGCCCTCACTCCCGTTCGTTCTGCACGAGACCGTGCGATGGGTTCGTCTCCGCACAATATGCTGCCGAGTGCTACCCCATAACTGACTCGCCGTGGTCAATCCTCCTAGATCCTTCGGACTCAGTGTGCTTTGGAATCTGGATGTTTAGAGCGACCATCATCGCTCCGCCGTCGCCACCGCCTTGGTGAAGAAGTGATTGTCCTCGACAGCTCTACCCGCGGCCGATCTCCAGTGGAGCGACCCCTGGCATCTCCAACTTTAGTCAACCCCACCAGTTGCTACCCCAATCATGGAGCACGAGCTCAGGGCCGCCAGGGTCTTCCAAACGGCCCGGTATTGGAGTGGGTAGGAGATGGACGACCGACTGATGGCCGCCAATCCGCCGAGAAACGGTTTCAAGACGATGAATCCTGTCCCAAGTCCGAGAAATGACGAAGCCTGAGCACGAACGAGACGGTTGCCCCTCTCTTTCGCGAAGAGCCACGACCTGTCGGGGCTGGCGCCGATTTCTCCCATTTTGCCGGCCCTATCGCGGAGCGCACATGGCAGAACAGGGGTCGACGACCTTCCTGGCACATGAAACGGAGTGACGAGCTCCAGTCCAAACTCAACGCGACCGCCATCTTCCACATGTGGATCACAAGCACATTTTTTGCATAAGGGAAGTATCACCTCGGGACCGTACAAAAAAAAAACCCCGGAAGGCTGGGAATACGATGCATCCCGGTCTGCTCGTTCCCGCCTTGCCGATGACCTTACACAGCAGCACCGAGGTGTGTGTCGGTGTGCATGCGGCCCTTATCAGAGGTTACCGCAAGAAGCCATCCCGGCGTCGCCTTGGCTGCCGATTTCCGCAGACCCTGATAACAGACGGGAGCAACGTCGTGCTTTACCAGATACAGCAACTTCCCGACTGCCATCCGGTGTTCGTCGGATGCGAGTTTCTGCTGTGCTTCCAACCCCATCCACGAACGACGTGGTTGAACATGGCCAATCATGGAGGTTCCATGCACGTTGGAGAAAATTGGAGTTGAGCAGGGGTTTGGATGGCGGCTCAACAGAAAAAGCAAGAACTTGCGCCAGCCAGCCCCGAGATATCATCATGCCGAGGGCGAATGTGGAGTCACAAAGGCTTTTTGGCGATACCCGTTTTTATTTATTTTTTCTCACCAAGCTGCGAGGGAGTTTGGTATTGTTCCTTCTCGATTGCGAATCGGGGAATCTTTCAAGGCCAAGGTCCAATTCGACACCGTGCCGCATCCTTGACGACGGTGAGGCTCAATCCGGGAAGCCGAGGTTCTCGAGAAGACGGGTTGAAGATATCAGGTTTATCAATTGACCACCGTCTGTGCGGACGGGCAAACCGAAATTCCCAGGCTAATGCGCAGGTGGCATTAGC
The DNA here is from genome assembly GCF_000143365.1 of Chaetomium globosum CBS 148.51. NCBI lineage: Eukaryota > Fungi > Ascomycota > Sordariomycetes > Sordariales > Chaetomiaceae > Chaetomium > Chaetomium globosum. Next base: position 465,230 of record NT_165979.1, read on the forward strand.
GCCTCCTGTTGGACGATGGGAAGAACGACGGTGCGTTTGCAGCCGTCATGAACCCTGCATCAAGTCCAGGTCAGAGACAGCCAATCCCGTCGGTGAGCGAGCTCACACCGCGAACGTGGTAGCATCGGCCGGCCCCTGGATCTCGCACCATCTCCGCCACCCCGAAAGTTTCAGGCCTGGCGAACTGTTCCACTTGTCCCCGGGACGGCCGGGCATGGCTCTCCAACAGAGCAAGACCGCTCCTTTTCAACGCGGCTGAATTCGGAACGGCTGGGCTACCCGAGTGACGTTACGCAAGACAGGGGGCCATGCCAGGGTACGAACCACCAGGGCGGGGAGATATCAACGAGACGACCTCCACCGGGCCAGCAACGCCGGCATATCACCGGCTTGCTGCCTGCGACATGTTTGGCGAGCTCGCCTACTCGCCTCGCGCCATGGACCGGAGTGACGACGTCGCCTTACGGAACGCCCATCTCCCGATGTCGTGGAGACGAGGCGGTGAGTCTGCAGGCCTGGCGGCTCGCTTCACCCGGGACGGCACATGTATTGAATTGTTACATGCGATGCGGGTACGGCGATCTCGCAGAAGGAAAGGCGATACGTCGGATTTAGAGACAAGGCCTGGGCGCGCGGAGCTGCCTGTTCGTCCGCCCATGACGCAGGTGAGGACCCTGACGACTGTCGATGAGGGGGCGCCCACAACTCCCGGCACGTTTCTCTCTGGCCCAACCCCCCTTGACGGGACGGCCCTGGCGGATGCCGAGCCGTCTGGGGAGTCTCGTGGGGGACGGGTGTGGGTGGAAGAATGGCGTGCTGAATGACACTGATGTCGGAAAGTATTACCCCGGCGCCGAACCTCGGTGTAACAACACAAAGCAGAAACACTGCCCTCAACGCAGCAGGACTAGCGAGTATGAGCTGCGAGAGAAAAACACAAACCTGGACGCAACTTCCATGCACCCCAATTCATAACTATAACCTCACACACAACCGTAGACTAGGTAGCAAAGTAGGCCATCCCCTTGCTACAATGAAGCCCTGATAATCCATCCAGCTGCATTCCTCCTATACTGTGACATGCCGCACACACGATGAACGACCTAGACTAGAACGTGCTCGCGGCGAGCCGACTGGCGGCGTTCCTCGCATCCACCCGATCCTCGTCATCCTCCTCCAACACCCCGGGCATCCTCCCCCCGGCTCCGCTCAAGGCCCTCGCCCGGCCGCCCTGGTCCCCCCTCTCCCCGCCCTCCGGCAAGAACCCTTCCTCGCCGCCCTCAACCACCGAACTCCCCACCAAACTGCCCGACACGCTCCGGCTCATGGCATCGGCACTCCGGCGCGGGACACCGCTCCACGCATCGCCCTTGGGGCCCTGGCTGGCCGCCATGCTGGTGCGGCGGACGGTCGGCGGGTGTGCCTCGCGGCCGAGACGGCTCAGCCCCCCGCTGGCGTCGATGGAGCGAATGTCCGGGCGCACGCTCTCGAGGAGGGAGAGGGTGCGGCGCTCGGCCTCGATCTCGCGCAGCACGTACTCGCGCACCGAGAGGCGCAGGTCGGAGGCGGTGCGGGCGGCCCAGCGCCGCCGCTCGTGCACCAGGTTCTGCGTCACGCGCGTCGTCTTCTGGTAGAGCGCCGACTCGGCGTCGCGGGCTTCGTCGAGGGCGGCGATGGCCTCGTCGACCTTTTCGCGCCGCACGTTGGAGGAGGCTTTGAGTCGGTCGGCGGCGTTGAGTTTGCTGCGGGTGGCTTCTTGCGCTTGGAGGAGCTCGCGGATTAGGATTTGGCGGTTGGTGAGGGTCTCTTTGACGATGAAGGCGTCTTGCGAGTGGTATTGGAACGGGTCGCCGATCGTGGTGGCTTCGGCGGTGGCCTGCGCCGCGTGGTAGTCGCCGACCGTCTGGACGATCTTGCCGAGCTTGCGGTAGGCGTTGGCGAGGCCCGGGTGTAGTTCCTGTACGTGCATCGTGCCGAGCTTGACGCCGAAGTCGGACTCGGAGAGGCCCAGGCCTGGGATTGGTGTTAGATGGGTGGGATGGAAGGAGTAGATTGGGCTGGCTTACCTCTTCTTGACTTGACCAACTTGTCTACCTTGTGCCCGGCATCCATGGCGCCGAGGTAAAAGAGCTTGACGATGGGCCGGGCTTCTTGAAGTTCGGGAGTGTCATCCGGGGGCGGGGCGAATTGTTTGATGATCTTGCGGCGCACGCCGGTTGCGGGCTGCTTTTTCTTGACCATGGGGCTGTAACCAAAGTCGCTCTCGACGAAGAGCACCATTTCGTCGTCGCGCATGAGGACTTCATTGCTGCAGACGTAGTTCAGCCAGCGTTGTAGAAGTGCCTTGACCCGGATCTCGTCCTCCTCAGTGCCCGCGCCGGCGGATGTCAGGGCGGGGGGCACGGAGGGCACAATGGCCTCAGGGTTCGCTGATATGAGGTGCTCGCTAAGCTTGATGAACTCGGAGTGGAGGCGGCGCACATCGCGGTATTGGGTTGTCCTAAACGCAGGGAGGTTTGTCTAGACCCGTTAGTGCCCAGCCAGCGAGTTTCCATTTCTAACAGCCGTACGTACATGTACATCGAATCTTAGGATGGGGTCCTTGCGCCCGGTACGCTCTAGCCCAGTAATCTTCGCCTGTAGCTTAAATTGTGGCGGTGGGGGTTTCCGGGGCTGCTGATGTTCTTGCACCCGCTGTGCGTGCACCGGCTTCGGCCCTTGCTGCTGCTGTTGCTGTTGTTTCTGTTGTTGTTGCTGGGGTTGGGGCGACTGAGGCCCTTGATCAGCCGCAAAGCCAGGCTGTTCAGCATACGACTCGGCCGGAGCTGACACCTCGGATTGGGGCTCGGTCGTCTGCGAGACGGTGCTGGCGGTATCCGGCCTCCTATACTCGGTGTCACTTCCACCAAAGCCTCCTTCGTCGGTCAAACCGCTGTTCGAGCTCGGGTATGGGAAGGGGGCGCTCGGGACGTCGCCGGTGATGGAGCTGAAGGTGGTGCGGTTGGGTTGGGGCGACGAGTCCGGAGAGTTCCCCCACGGCGATGCCTCCGCGGACTGTTCCGGGTCGTGTATCGACGAGCTGTAGTCCATGGTGGCTACTTTGCGGGAGAAACAGCGTCGAGGGTGGTGACGTGGTATTCGAGGTGCCTCGTTCTGGCAAGTAGTGACCGTTAATACCTCTCTTTCAAGTCAAAACCAACAGGTTAAAGGGTCAATGCCACCACGGGTAAGTCAAAGTTGCCTTGTCAATCGCAGATTCGGAGGTGGGAATGCTCGTGTGGTCGTCGCAACTGCTCCGCATCGCCATTCGGTGATGGAAGCGGCGCAGTTGCCTTGCACCGAACGGGATGAACAAGCTTGGCGCCAAGGCGGGGGGATGGCGGGGAGTGCACGGGCCGTTGTTGAAGCTGCCGTCGAAAAAGCAAGCCAACTGCAAGCAACTGCTGAAAGCAAACCAACACAACCCTGGAACTTCCAACCGCCAAATGTGAGTTGTGATAGAAAACGCGGGGTTGTCTCATGTTTTGTTTACTGTGGTTGCTACAAGTACTGCCTAAAGCCCACAGTCTGGCGACTTGACATGCAGCAACTACCGAGCTCTGTATCTCCAGACTGGATGAGGATCCGCTCCGTCTGTTGTTTTCTTATTCGGTCCAATTGAGAATTGGATGCTTCAATCAACTTAAGGCTAGAATTTACCATCGAAAATCGGGGATGCTCTCCAGCACCCCCCTCCTCGCCTGCCGCCATGGCTCAAGCAGGCTACTGCTGCCTACCAGTGTGTTTCCAGCTGCCGTGTTGGTGTTAAAAAATACCCAATTGGCCCGGGGGAGGTTCGCACGCAGCTACTCGAGCGAATATGCACACCATGAGGCCCGCATTGAGAGCGTCCGCAACATCGGCATCATTGCCCATGTCGATGCAGTTAGTCTCCTTAGCCACGGCGTCATCCGAAATTCAAAAACACCATTGACACCCGATAGGGCAAAACAACCACTACGGAGCGCATGTTGTACCACAGCGGACGGACACGCCATCTCGGGAGTATGTCGCCGCCTGGGAAATACCTCGGGATAACCTCAAACTAAAACTGACTGCCCAGATGTCGACCATGGAAACACCACTACCGACTTTCTCCCCATGGAGAGGGAGCGCGGCATCACCATCCAGTCGGCCGCCGTGACTTTTCAGTGGCCCCCCAAGGCATTGTGCCCGCCTGACCACGAACCCAAGACCATCAACCTGATCGATACCCCGGGCCATCAAGACTTCCGCTACGAGGTTGACCGCTGTCTGCCCATCCTGGATGGTGCCGTGTGTATTCTCGACTCGGTCAAGGGTGTTGAGACTCACACTGAGCGAGTTTGGGGTTCGGCACAGCTCTCCAAGATCCCCCGTTTGTTGTTTGTCAACAAGCTGGATCGAGACGGCGCCAGCTTCCGGCGGTCCATCCACGAGGTGGCATCCCGGTTAAGGACATGGCCTCTGCTCTGTCAAATCCCCTGGTGGCACAAGGATGCCTTCGTTGGCGTCATCGATGTCATCCACCAGCACGGCTTCAGGTTCTCCAGCACCGGCGCCATGTCCGTCGTGAGCAAGCAGAGTATTGCGAAGGAGAGCACGGCGCTGCTCGAAGAGATGGAAACGGCTCGTCTCCGCTTGATTGAGACGTTATCGGAAAACGACGATGAGATCATGGAAGAGTTCCTTGAGTTGGAAAAGGACGTCTCTTCCGCCTCGATCAAACGAGCTATTCGACGCCTCGTCATGGACGGCGAGGCCAAGTTTACGCCGGTCTTTGCGGGTGCGAGTCTCCGAAATATCGGTGTGCAACCACTGTTGGACGCTGTCGTCGACTATCTCCCTAGCCCCACCGACAGGCCGCCACTGGAAATCATCGGGGCCAAGGTCCAAACCCTACCCCAGCTTCTTGAGCAGAAGGTCAAGCAAAGAGGATTAAATCAACATCAGGCTCCAATTGTGGCCGTCGCTCACGTCTTCAAGGTCGTTGACGATCCGCGCCGTGGCATGATGAGCTGGCTTCGCGTCTACCACGGCGCCGTCAGCCGGAGCAGCCACATGTGGAATAGCAACGTCCACAACTTTGAGAAGCCCCAGCATATTCTCCATGTGTCGGCCAAGGATCATCACGAGATCCAGAACCTGCCAACGGGGCATATTGGTGCCTTGACAGGTCTTAAGTCCGCGCGTACGGGGGACACGCTCATCACCTTCCCCGGTCACCACGGCAGCACCGCCCCTGAGGCATTCACAAATCTCCGAATCAAGGCGCCTGAAACCCCCCCGGCGGTTGCTTTTATCGCCATTGAGCCGTACACGAAGACGGCAAGCGACAAGCTTGAAGAGGCCCTCAACAAGCTCTCGCGCGAGGACCCCAGTATCAGGTGGTCCAAGGACGAGAAGACGGATCAACTGATCCTCTCCGGCATGGGGTTGTTGCACCTCGAAATCGCCCAGGATCGCCTCCTGACGCACTACAAAATCGACCGCGAGTCTGCCATGTGGGGAGAGATCGAGGTCGAGTACTCGGAGTGCCTGCTCGCCCCAACAAGCCCACACCACACCATATACGACCGCAACATCCGCGACAAGGCCGGCAGAGCAGGTTGCACCGTCACCATCGAGCCCCTAGAGGCCCACCATCACGACTCCCTCCTCGAGTCCAGCATCGAGCGTGACGGCAACATCATCCACGTCGCCATCCCGCTCTCCACCGACGGCAAAGTCAAGACCCTCCCCTTCGAACCAGATCTCGTCCGCCAGCAGCTCTTCAATGGCGCCATCGCAGGCCTCGCCCGGGGCCCCCGCCGCAGTGCCCCCGTCCGCCGCTGCCACGTGCACATCTCATTCGACCCGGCATCCGACTTCTTCGGCGCCGCCAGCACCGGCGGCCACATCACCAACGCGGCGCTCACCGCAGTGCGCGCCGCCCTCAAGGAAGCCCACACTAACGGCCAGATTGGCATCCTCGAGCCCTTCACCCAGGTGCAAATCCACTGCCCCGAAGAGGCCGGCAGCGCCATCCAGCACGACCTGGCCGCGGGCCGCGGCGGCCAGGTGCTCGAGGTGCACAAGCCCGAGGAGGACAGCGAGGCCCACGCCGACGACGCCGCCCCCGCCATCGACCTCGCCAAGGTCTACGTCCCGCCCGACCCGTACGAGTCCGTGCAGAGCCTGCGCGGCGCCAAGAAGGCCGTCGTTCGCATGCTCACCATTGTGGCCAAGGCGCCGCTCAAGGAGATGATGAAGTATGATAGCCAGCTGAGGAGTACTACGGGCGGCAGGCATACCCTGCAGTTGGATCCGGGTGGGTTTGAGTTGGTGACGGGGCCGAGGGAGAAGGCTTTGGAGGGGAGGTAGAGGGGGTTGGGTGAGAGATGGGTGGGTGTATCTAGCGGCTTTTTTTTAACCACACGTCATCCCAGTTGGGGTCATGTTGTCTTATGTGTGATGTGGGAATACTATCATGTCATATACAACTCCAGTGACTCAATCGCTCATCCTTGATACACCACCCATTAAAAAACAAGTTATCTCCGTAATAGCACTTGGGCGTCAATGGCACTCATTGTGAACTTGAAGAAGTGAAAGCCCTCAGCTCCTTGTAACTGGCAACGAATGTGACATCTTGTTTCAGGAAAACCAACACAGAGTTCTTTTAAACTTGGAGAAGAAACACGTAGTAATTCACTTCATTAGTCTTTGTTCTTTGAGGAATTCTCATGTCTCAGCTTGGGCAGACCGAGCCCCTGATCCTTCACACCGGAAGGCCCGGGCAGGGAAAGCAAACCGAGGACGACCTACAAATCTAACAACTTTATATCCATTTCTGCTTTCTTTTTGATCTCTCACACACTCAATTATTCCGGTCACCACCTTGTGAAAGCGGCAAGGGGTGCAACAAAACAACCAGGTGAAAAAACATGGCAAGTGTCAAAACCACCGCGCACCGTGCTAAGGGCCATATCACTTGCACTATCTCAACCCCTCTTCAACAAACCAATTGAACTCGCAGATGGCTTAGCGGACTCGCGTTTCACTTTCCAAAACTCAAATTCTCCAAGTACAAATGCTAACGCTCTCCACAGAGACTCCCCGGTGCTTGCATTGGACGGGTTTGGTGAGGACGGCCAGCGATTGTTCTTCTCCAGCATTAATATTTCTACAGCGGTGTCTTTCTGTCCTCGGATAATGTAACATACATGTACAAATAGCCTGAGCCGTAAGTACAAAGCTTCCCTTTGAACGCGAGTTCGAGCTGAGCCATCGAGACGAGTTCATTTTTTTGGCTAGTTCTGCTAGTTGCTTTCTGTTTATGCTAAAGCTTTATTGGGTTTCCGCCTCCTCTCGTCCCATCATGAACTTGCCAGTCCTTGTTTCCCGACCACACAGATCTCGGGCTAAATTACACCTATAAGAGCAATCAGTTCTTAAGGGTTCGTAGAGAGTGACATTTGGGAGTGGGGGATACTACTTAGGCAGGCCTCTCAACCCTTATGCTAAAATATAGAAGTTAAGGCTTAGGACTAGCTAGGCTTAGACCTCTCGCTCTCAAGTTCGGGGGAGGAACTATAAATTGCAAAGGGCTGGCATCTCGTGAAATTCTGCGTCACTGCTGTTCGTAGCAATGCTAGCGTTGAGGCGGGTTGTTTAGACCATCTCTCACTCTTCTTCATCTTCTTGAGGGGGCTCAAGGCCGTCAATTAAATCAACAGCATAGCCGATTCATTTATATGGGAAACTCTGAATTGAGTGAAAGACGAAACATAGTATGGGGTGTTTATTTAGGTACGTTTCATTCCACAGGTTGGGTCTCGCACTGGATGAAAACCACCATTCCCATGCCTCTTTTTATAGTATGGCAGCATGAAGTATAGCCATCAGTATATGTTCGTGAGGACTATCTTTCCTCCTCGGCGCACTCCCATCCATCAAGTCACCCACTTAATCAGCCAAAGATACACCTTCTCCGACAGGTTTTCAATCTTTGTGGCTGCGTTTCCCACATTCGGGGCCTTGACATGAAGTGTATAATACTAACGGTGCGAGGCATCGCGAATTACCTCCAGCGAGCAGAGTGATTTATCCACAACGACAACGTTTGTGTAGCGTGCTTCGAACTCCAGCAAAATAAACACGTCCTCGTGGTTGTTCGCGAACCATCCTCTGTTTGAATATATCTCGTGATAAAAACCGAACCTCAGGCCTGACTTGGGACGTTTGCGGCAAATTTCGGTCAACTTGGTGGCCAGCTTCGAACGAGAATGTTCTCCTTTTTCCAAGAGAAGCTTAGCTTGGGCCAGGCTGGCGATTATGGGCAAAGATAGCACTGGAAGAGCGAGGCGGTCGGTTCCGGGACAAAACCTCGCCTCCCCGGTGCCCGCGAGTTCCAGGATGGCAAACTGGAGAATAGAACGCAGGACGTCATTCTCAACCCAGAGCCTGTTCGCCATTTTCCAGAGCCGTCTGAAAACAGCTGTAATTGGATAAAATTCCGAGGACGGAAGCAGTAACGTCAAGTCCGAGATGGATGTGGCGGCAAACGCTATGTCACTATCCGAAGAATAGCTTGAAAGGAGCATAAAGATCTCCATAACCGACTCAAACACTGTCCGGGGTACGGCTCGACGCCGACTGATTCCCGGGATCGACGGCAGTGGGATATGGAAAATGAAATAATCATTCATGTCATAAAACTGGTCCGGTGGCTTGGCCGCGGCCATGAGCTGCACCATACTTATTCCGTGCTCCGCAGGGCACATGGTCGACCCTGAGGCAGCCGGCGAGCAGAATGATAAAGCCTGCCGCGTTGTGGAGTATTCATTTTTCTGGTGCTTCAAACCCCATGGGTCTGCACTTTCGTCATCATCCCGTGGGTCGTCATTCCATGAGCTGTCACTTTCATCGCCATCCATGAGTCGTCATTGTCGTTTTTGTCGCCGGCGGAGGCGGCACCCTTGGAGGCGTGAGCACAGATCATAGTCATTTCTCGCTCCTTTGCTTCGAGTTCTGCAACTTCGGCTTCCAACATTGCAACCTTTTCCTCAAGACTCGCTACCTTGGGGTCGGTGTCGTTGATGTCGTTGTAATCGTTGTTCGTCAACCCATAAACTTCAGCCATGAGCTGCTGTCGCTCGGCAGCATTCTTTTCGAGTGCCTCTTGTAAAACTTTTGCACTGATGGCGAACTGCTCGAGCTCTTCTCTCTTTCGAGCGAGATCCGCCGTGATAAATGCAAGTTTGGTCATGGCAACGTCCGATCGGGCTTGGGTGCTCAGTACGAGCGCTGTTTCGTGGCGGGTTGGTTCCGGGCTTGGCAGCTGGGTGCCATCACCATCGGGGTTCTATGATTACTTGGCTAGTTACCATATTTTCCTTTGGCGTCTGATGGTTTCTGGGAGTGCTCTGTCCCATAGCCCTAGTTGGGTTGATCCGCGGTTCAACTGGAATGATTCCGCTTGTTTCTCGCAAAAAGACGGGCAACAAGTCGAAAGGTAGAATTGGGTCCAACTTACGGCCATAGCTACATCCGTTTTGAGAATGATGCTATCAAAAGTCAAGATGGCGCAAGTCAAGATGCGGGATGATGTAGTCGCGATGAGCAACTTGCTTTTGTTGGGTGGCGGTGGTGAGATGAAAGAAACTCGAGATTGTTGGGGGGCGGGGGCAGAAAACAGTCTCAAGTTTTTAAAATTGGAAATCAAAACACTGCGAGAGGGAGGACCGGAAAGGCTAAAATTCCCCACTGAGCTGAGGTGACTTGGGTTCTGAAATTGTGAGAAACCCGAGGCCAAGTCCATAACCTAGAGCTGCCAGCCGTTTCACTCGCTACCTCTCAAACACCCCAAGTTTAAACATGACCTTGCGTCGTCCTCGTGGATCTAACCATCTAAGCCCACCCAGAAACACCAAACGCCAGCCATGCCGTACTATACCATACCATACCCACCATGCCATACCCAACCCCCAAACAGTCCGTCCTCTCTTCTCGACTCTCACACCCTCCCCCGCCCCGACATGGACCCTCCCAAACCCCGACTCAAAATCGGCCACTCATCACTCTTCCCATCCCCCTCCCCCAGACTCCTCCCTGCAGGAGTCATATTACCCCAACCCAAGCTCCGCCCCCATCCCACCCCCCACCACTCCAATCCAAATCCCCCCTAATCGCCGAATGCACCACCGACACCTCCCCCCCCACCCGCCCCCGAACCCTCCCCTTCCTCACCGCCCTCCTCGCCGCCCACTCCCTCACGGCGCGCGGCGCCAGCAGGGCCCAGGTGTATTCGCGAAAGGTGCGGGTGGTGCCAAAGACGAGGAAGGCGAACAGCACGGCGGTCGGGGCGGAGGCGCGAACAGCGCGATGTCGCCGCGGGCGCGCGCCGCGCTGAGGTCCGGGTGCGGGGGCAGGTTGGCGCGCGTGTTGGTGGCGGCGGCGCGGAGCTGGAAGTTGATTACGACGATTTGGAAGAGGCTGTAGGCAGGGGTGGGGGGTTAGCTTGGTGGGTGTTGAGGAGGGTGATGGTGGTGGGAGGGGTGGGGAGGGTAGGGGAGGGTTGGTTGTTTACCTGAGCGCGGCGAAGGCGACGGTGAAGCGCAGGACGAGCCATTTGTCGTAGATGGTCTTTTTCGGCGCCCGTCCCCTGCCCGAGGGCGTGGCGTTGGTGCCGCCTGACTTGGAGGAGGTGCCGTGGATGTAGCGGACGTTCCAGGACGCGAGGGTGATGCGCGAGTGGACGTAGCGGATGAGGATGGCGAGGAGCATGATACTGCCTGCGGCGAAACAGCCGATCACTTGAGTTTGTTAGGCGTGGTTAAGACGAGGAGGCGATTGGGGGACGCACTGATGGCATCGGCCAGCGCCATGAACCCCACGGTGCTCTTGTCAACACCACTGAAGCGGAGTAGGATCATTTGCACGACGGGCAAGAAGGCGGCGGTGGCTTTGGCGACGAGACTTGCGTGGAAGCGGTATATCTTGGTGATGCGTAGTTGGAAGATGCTGTTCGCCAGCTCGACGGCCCTAGACCAAGGTCAGCTGAAGGACGGGGGGAAAGAATGGCGCGTGGCGGGCGTACCAGAAGAAGACGAGTAGAGATTCGACATTGTAGGAGTAGTATTCTATGAGAGTTAGAGATCGAGGCCTAGGCGCCGAGACACGAAGCACCCACGGATGTAGAACAACACCAAGTCCAAACCCGTGGAACCACCGGTGATGTTAAGTTCGGGGTTGCCCACGTTCTTGACGAGGTTCTCGTACTGCTCCAATTTGATGTCGCGCCACCGAATAATAGTGTGTATCTGTTGGATGACGGAAGCTAGGGTGTGAAGCGTGACGAAGAAACCCAGCATGGCGACGTCTACACGATCAGCGACCGGCAGTCCAGCACAGGAGACATCTACTTACAGCTTCTGCGCTCATCGTGGACCCAGACCAGCCATAAGAGAAAGAAGCCGCAGGCGAGACAGATGAAGCTGTAGACGAGAACACCCACGGCGGTTCCCAGCACCCCGGGCGGCAACTGCTCGTCCATCTCGATGGGCGCTGAGCAAAGAAAAGGGACAATGAGAGAGTCACGGCATGGTATGTACAAGTAAAACGACTCGCTCAGCTGGGTAGTTTAGAAGAAATTGAGGCGGGCATGATTCCCGGAAGCTGAACTCTGACACCAGCCGTGGGCGGGGCCGAGGGACGACCGGCATCTGTTCAAAACACCAACATCCTGATTTGTACTAGTCAGGGTCTAGGGCGGCCCATTTGGCGCAGTCTTGGAGCGGGATGGAGCTTCCATTTTGCCTGAGCGCACGATTCATTGACCATTCTGGGAACTGCTTGGGTCCAAGACTCCAACACAGTCCAGACTGTCCAGCTCCTCCTCCGGGCTGGCGGAGTTTGGAGGGTCGGGGATCGGCATCATCCTTGCTCAAGGCTGTCAGTAGGGTTCCATCCGTACGACGCTGTGGCTAGTGGAAGGCCGAGAGTTTCGAGATCTCTGGACGATCCTGCGACAGAAGGGACAAAGGAACTGCAGGGGCCGGCAATTGCCAAGGTGCCAGTGGGTGCCAAAATATGAGCGAAGTTGGCTCGCCTCTCGGGGAACAGCTCGGTTTCGGTATTTTTAAAAGCACAACGAGAGGAAATAAATCGTCATGTCACGAATGATGTAAAGAAACAGATAGGTAATTACTGGGAAGATAGGTAATCTAGACCTTGTTGCTGCTGAAGGAAAAGATTTCTCCCCGGTACCTAACTAATAAAACTACTAAAACACTAGCAGTAAATTAGAATCCTAGTGCCTGTGAAATTCGGCATTCTCCGACGTACCAGGGATGAACCTCATTCATGCCATGACTCGTCGTAGCAATTGCTCCGTCGAGCTGAAGCCAAGGGACTCCATTTTGTTTGATAGCGCTTCGCAACCGTCACTGGCTTGCCCGGAACACGAGACGAACTCGTGGCAGAGTGCAGGATCGCCCCGCAACACCAAAAAACACGCCCCGGCGCGCGTTGTGGCTCGGTCCACCCCTCCAACCACGAGCCTCAATTAACCGATCGCAGCATCAACCACCACAAAGGCACCTAAACACCAACCACCACCACCACAAACACAACCATGGCCGACGATTGGGAACCTCCCCTCCCCGCAGGCTACAACGATGCCAACCGCGCCTTCCTGCAAGCCTTCATGGCGCGGGGCACGCTCACCTTCCGCGAAGGCCAAAAAATCCTAGCCGCCATCAAAGGCGCGCTCGAAGACGACGACACGGTCGTCCCCCCGCAATCCATCACCATGACCGACTTCGAGAACTTCATCCGCGCGGCGCGCGAGGCGGTCGAGCCGCTCGACTACGACATCCGCAACATGCGCGATCAGGTGCACGGCCGCGGCGGCGAGCGCGTGTGGGCCTTCATCAACGCCCACAGCGACCCGGCCACCCAGATGGCTACCGCCCGCAGCCCCGAGGAGGTCGCCTACGTGAAACGCCTGCTCGACGCCATGTTTGAGCAGTACAACACCCCGCGCATGGAGGTCATGGCCGTGGATGAGGGCCAGGCGTTGAGGGTGTCGCGGCCGGCGGCGGCGGCGGCGAGGCGCGACAGTAATGTGCATGGGAATGGGGGCGGCAGTAATAATAACAATGGGCGTGGGGACGGCGATAGTGATGGTGAGGGTGGGGAGGGGGGATGGGGATAGCACGGCTGCGGCGGTTTAGCCGGGGGTTGAAGCACTCGGAGCGTGCTCTCGCTGCTGGGGAGCTTGGTGGCCGAGGGGTGGTTGGACAAGTCGCGGGATGGGTTCTACAGCCTGCACGTCGCGGGGCGCTGAATGGAGTTGTGGTCGTGAGTTGATGGCGACATACAACGACCCAGGACAGCGAGGGGGAAGTGGCAGCGCGATCAAGTTCTGCGAGGCGTGCAAGGAGATCGTCGACCTACGGCCAGCGTTGCAACGAGCCTGACTGCACTGTCCGCCTGCATGATATCTGTGAGG
>NT_165979.1:479376-540328 GCF_000143365.1 Chaetomium globosum CBS 148.51
CTTGGCATGTACGAGGCCTCTTGGCCAACAGCCGATGGGACGCGATGGCGGGCGGCAGAGCAGCGCAATGACGGGGCGGGCATGCAGCTGCAGGCGAGTAGTTAAGCTTGGAGCGAAACCTCCCCGCCTCGCCTTCAGCCCGGAGAACTCCTCCCTCGTTCAAACATCAACACAACTCACAATGGCACCGTTTTTCGGCAAGAAACACAAGGAGGCAACCAAGGCAGGGAAGGAGGTAGAAAAGGCAGGGACAGGAAATTCCGCCGAACAATCGCAGCCGACCAACAACAGTGCAGCAGCCGCAGATGAAATTGCTCCCGCCATCCCAGCGCGCAATAACCCGGCTCCCCTCCTCAACCATGAGGATGAGCGCTTCCTGGAACGCCTGATATCAAACGACGATGACGACGACGACGACGCAAGCTCGCGGCCCCCTCTCCCGCCGCGCCCCAAAACCCCCGACCTAGTCTGGGAAGACAGCGATTCATTCTGCTTGCCCAAAACCGACGACGGAGCTACCTCCACGACTGCCACCACCACCACCGCCAGCGCCACACCAACCAAAAAGCCGAGCCGCTTCTCGCGCCTCTTCCACCGCAAACCGTCCACCTCCACCGCCCTCACGGTCCCCTCCGCCGCCGCTGCCGTCCCCCCAGAAGAAGCCGACCGCGAATGGGACGACCTCAACAACGTGCTCGCCCGCCTGGGCATCGAACCAACCGACGATACCGCTGCCGCCGCCACCACCGACACCACCAAAGACGCCAATCCCGCGGCCACCACCACCACCACCACCGCCCCCATCCCGGCAGCACCCAGCAAAACCAAAACCGCCGCGCTCGCCGCCTCCGCCGAAGTGCAATCACTCCTGCGGCAATTCGTTGTCGTCCTCAAGGACGTGATGCGCGGGGCGCCAACCGCCGTCGACGACCTCACGGCGCTTCTGGACGGGCGCAACGACGTGCTGAAGCGGGGGTTCGAGAAGCTGCCGTCGTCAATGCAGAAGCTGGTGACGCAGCTGCCCAAGAAGCTGACCAGCTCGCTGGGGCCCGAGGTGCTGGCGGCGGCGGCCGAGGCGCAGGGCCTGAAGCGCGACACGGACGCGAGCGGGCTGGCGCGGTTCCTGGTGCCCAAGAATTTGGGTGATTTGGTGCTGACGCCGGCGATTGTGAAGAGCATGCTGAAGGCGATCGTGAATGCGCTGAAGCTGAGGTGGCCCGCGTTTGTGGGCATGAATGTGCTGTGGAGTGTGGCTGTGTTTTTGTTGCTTTTTGTGTTGTGGTATTTTCATAAGCGGGGGAAGGAGGAGAGGGAGAAGATGGAGAGGGAGGCGGCTGGCGAAGGGGTGGAGGATGGGGAGGCGGCTGGCGAAGGGGTGGAGGATGGGGAGGCGGCAGGGAAGGAAGTGGTGGTTGAGCAGGACAAATTGGAGGAGGCCGAGGAGGGAGTGTCGAGTGCATTGGTGGTAGTGGAACCGCCTGCCGAGAGCCCGCGTTCGTGAGATACCCTAATGATGATGCCCTTTTTTTTCAGAGCTGGCGTTGATATCATAATTGTCGTTCTTATTTGCTTTAGTCGTCCTGGACTAGCTCTTTAATCTCGTCCCTCCCTGGCGCCACTGCCTCGGCCTTTTCGTCCCGGACCGATCGGTCAATGACCTTCTGGCCGTCTTGCATCCAGAACCCGACTTCGTCTACGATGTCGTAAACAATATCTTCGACGATCTGGTCATCGTAGCGCTCACTGACCGCTCGTATCTTCTCGATTTTCTTTGGCAACGGCCCATCAACATCCCCCATCTCTGTGTCCTCGGGCGGCGGCGGGTACCAGAAGTCAGGCCCGAAGTTCGTCTCAACCGCACCGCCCCGAAAGACGCTCACGGCCGGATAGTAGCCCAATGTCCCGTCATCGAGCGCCTCTCGCCCGCCCGTCTGCTGCGCCTGTCTCGAAGCCGGCGGAAGAAACGCCAGCAGATCCGTCCATGGCGTTCCCATAAACACGCCATTCTTGTAAACTTTGACGCACGAATTTGGGAGCGTGCGCAGTGCCGGGACCGGGTGGTTCGGGTTCGGTCCCTGGTGGCTGTGCCCTGGTCCCATTGGGGATGGGTTCATCAAATCCTCAAGCTCCTTAGTCGTGTGGTAGTCGATCTTCTCGAAGTAAATGTGTGCTTTGAACCGAATCGGGATGCGGTCGCGGATGATGTTTGGCGCTTCCGGGGCATGCTCAGACTCCTCATCCGCAAGGTCGATGGCCGGGTTGTATTGGCCTTGGACGATTTTTCGCTGCAGGCGCTCCGACGGTAGTTGGATCTCCATCCCGATCACGTCCCCTTCCTTGATGTCCTCACCCGCCGGAAAGAAGTCCTTTGGTCGTGACATGTGTACTTTCTGCCCCGCCGCATCCCTAATGCCGTAGCTGTATGCATCGAACCCGACCGGCGCATCCAGCGATGCTTCCCTCCTCGCAAACCCCACCCGAACATGGCCGTGTGATATCGGGTCGCCCTCCTTTCGCTCCTTCAAGATGCCCCGGGTAACCTTGCACTCCCAGTACCATCGTCCTTCCCGGACGGCGACGTTCGCGCGCGTCATACGGAAACCTTTGTCTGAGGTGACATGCATTCCATCTCGTGTGAAAAACATGTGTGATGCGGCATCCTCGAAGGCTATGTGGGCGCCGAAAGGCGGCGGTTCGGTATTTCTGTAGTAGAACATGGAGGGGAAGGCGGGGTCGGCGATGCAGTGGGTGTAGTGGAAGTTTTTCTTGTTGTAAACGCTGCGAATATTAGCAAAACGAGAGCTACGAAATACAGGATCGGGCACTTACTGATCCATCGTCTCCACGAACTCGATTGTCCTCCCCTCGGAGTCCTGTACTTCATGGTGACTCTGAAACACGGGACCCTTGGATAGCTCGAAATCGGTCGGTTTGGGGTGGGCGAGCTTGTATCGGTTGGGCGCCAACTCGCCGGGAGCTTCTCGCAGCTTCGGATCAGGTGTCGCTCTAGCACTCTCGGGGGCGCCTTTGGATTCCCTCTTCTTGAGAGACTCTTTCTTCGTTCGTTTTTCGCGCGCCATGACTTGGCTGTCGTCAATCTGCACCTGGGCTTTCTGAGCTTTCGGTTCTGGATTCAACGGTGACGATACGGCCGGGCTGTGGTCATCTTCGAGGGAGCGCTTCTGGGGGAGAGAGGAGGGGAAGACCGATGGCGTAGCCTCCCGTTGGGGAGAGGCTGCCTCTGAGGCCATTGCGTAATGCAAACAAAGAAAGATTAGGCTAGATCTTAAGTAAGCTGTTTATCTCAAAACTTGTTTGTTAAATTGAATTTTCGTGATTGCATGGTGCTTTGGTTGGCCGGCTTGCTTGTTTCAATTTCAAGGATCTCAGAGCTGTGAAACTACCTCCGAAGTATCGCGTATGGAACGCGACGAGGGTATGCGGACTCGAACTTGAGTGGGTCTGCAATTGCATCTTAACCAATCAACCCCCACATTGCCTGCCGCAACCCCAAATCCCGGTCGTGAGAGTTCAAGCCGCGCCACGATTTTCATCATCAAACATCAATCAACATCGACCATCAAGATGCCCGTCGTCAAGGGAGGCGTGTGGACCAACATCGAGGATGAAATCCTCAAGGCGTCCGTCAGCAAATATGGGCTGAACCAGTGGGCGCGCGTGTCGTCGCTGCTGGCGCGCAAGACGCCGAAGCAATGCAAGGCCCGGTGGAATGAATGGCTCGACCCCAGCATCAAGAAGATCGAGTGGAGCAAGGAGGAGGATGAGAGGTTGCTGCACCTCGCGAAGTTGATGCCCACGCAATGGCGCACCATCGCCCCTATCGTCGGCCGCACCGCCAACCAATGCCTCGAGCGGTATCAACGCCTCCTCGACGAGGCCGAGCAGCGGGAAGGGTCCTCCTTGGGCTTGATGGGCCCGGAAGGCGGCGAGACCCAAGCGCCTTCAGCCGATGACGTTCGCCGCCTGCGCCCAGGCGAGGTCGACCCAGATCCCGAGACGAAGCCCGCCCGGCCCGACACGATTGATCTCGACGAGGACGAGAAGGAGATGCTCAGCGAGGCCCGCGCCCGCTTGGCCAACACTCAGGGTAAAAAGGCGAAGCGAAAGGCTCGTGAGAGGCAGCAGGAAGAGTCACGACGGCTAGCAGCGTTGCAGAAGCGGCGAGAGCTCAAGACAGCCGGCATCAACATCAAAGTCACGACGCGCAAGAAGGGGCAGATGGACTACAACGCCGATATTCCGTTCGAAAAGAAAGCAGTACCCGGCTTCTACGACACCACCGATGAAATCTCACGCAACGAGTTCCAGCGAACCCACTTTGACCCGAAAAAGCAACAAGTCGGCAACAAACGGAAGGGCGAGGAGGACGGTGACGTCGACCGGAAGCGAAGGAAAAACGAGAAGGATGGGCCGTCTGCGTCTACTCAAGCTGCTATCAAAGCCGGCCAGATGCAGAAGATCCGCGAAGCCGAACAAAGCAGCAAACGGAAAGCCCTATCGCTACCAGCGCCGCAGGTCGGCGACGGGGAGTTGGAGGAGCTTGTCAAGATGGGCATGATTGGCGAGCGGGCGAGCGCGTTGGCTCGTGACAGCGATAATGATGCCACGCGAGGGTTAGTTGGGAACTACTCGACTCTCAACACAAACGCCCCCATCAGGACACCCCTTGCGCCGGCTCAGGAAGACCACATTGCGAACGAGATCCGCAACATTCGGGCGTTGACGGAGACCCAATCGTCATTGCTAGGTGGTGAGAACACACCCCTCCATGAAGGGGCTGGGTCTACAGGATTCGAATCAGTCGCGCCTCGGAAGCAGGTTGTCGCTACACCAAACCCCCTAGCAACGCCTCTGCGGTCCGCTGCCAACGGCGTCGGCGCCACACCACTTCGAGTCGGGCAAACACCGCTCCGCACGCCCCGCGATACCTTTGCCCTGAATGCGGCCGACAAGGATATGGACATGGTTGGGGGAACCCCAGCAGACATTAGAATGCGGGATCTATCCCTGCGCCATCAACTCAAGCAGCGCCTCGCCGCCCTGCCCAAACCCAAGGAAACGGATTGGGAGCTGGAGCTGCCAGAGGACCAACAAGAACCGTTAACGGCTGAGCAAATGGAGGAGGATGCCGCAGAACGTGACCGGCGGGATCGGCAGCTCCTCGAGGCGCAGGAAATGCTAGAGCGCAAGCGGCGAACGCAGGTGATGCAGCGAGACCTACCGCGAGCCATAGAAGTCGACTACAACGAGCTTGTACGGGCGGCTTCTAAAATCGACGACCCTGCCCAGGCTCTTGTTGCGCGCGAGGCAGCTCTGCTTATGGCGCACGACGCGAGCAAATACCCGCTCGCTGGTGCTCCTCCAGTCAAACCAATCCCCCTCCCCGAAATGGACGACCCTGCTCTAGCAGAAGCGCGCCTCCAGGTCCTCCTCGAAATGAAGTCTCAGCTAAAGCCCGAAGAAATCGAGGCCGTCTGGAACAAGGAGAACAGCAACTCCCTACTTCTCGGTCTCGGTTGCTACGACGACGATGACGAGGAGGACCAGGTCTCCACCATGAAGGCCGCTCTCGATGTAAGCCTCTCCCCTCTCCTTTTGCTCCCTTGCCCCTTCCCATCGCCACACGCTAACCCACCCCAGTCTGCCGTCGACGCCCTCCTCGCCTCAGCCGAAAAAGGCAACAAGCTCGAGAAGAAACTCGGCCTGCACCTAGGCGGGTACAAAAACCGCGCCGAGATGCTGCGCGGCAAGGTCGGCGAGGCGCACGCCGCGCTGGAGAAGGCGCGGAACGCCCTGGCCGGGTTCAAGATCCTGGAGGCCAGCGAGCAGCAGGCCATCCAACGGCGGCTGGCGGCGCTGAGGGCCGAGGTGGCGTTCGTGAGCACGCGGGAGAGGGAGGCGCAGGAGCTGTATCGTGGTGTCAGGGCTGAGTTGGAGGAGTTGAGGATTGCGGTTGGGGATCGGACGTAGGGTGGCGGCGTGTTTCTGGGTTGGGAGGTAGATGGGCAGGGATGGAAAATTAGGGTGGGTGGGGATAGGGATGTGTGTGTGTGTGTGTGTGTATGGATATAGATGGCTGGAATCAGGCTTGGTATCGACCGGTGGTACCATGAGCACGAGGGCGTTTGGTTTTAGATTGTTGATGTCGTAATAAGATGTCCGGCCGGGGACTCTGAGTGTCTGTTATTGTCTAGTCTCTTGGCTGCTTCTGTTGTCGCAAGGGCAAGAGGGAAACCATCCGATGCTTTCCTTACCCTCGCTCATACTTCATCCTGACATGTTAAGTCGGCTGTCCCACTCTAGAGGCTTACTGAAAATCAAAAACCACTTCAATTTCATCTCACAAAAGCCTGCGTTCGTCGTCTACCACCTTCTGCATCACTCAACGGCTGATCCAGTACCCTCGGCGCTTTCCGGAGTCCCGACGACAAAAAGGGTGTCCCTAGCCATGACCCTTACCGGCTACGGTTGGGCCGTCCCGCGAAGCCCAACACCAAGGAGCTTCGAGGGCTAGATGATAACTGTTAAGCGGACCCGAGCACCCAAACTGGGAGACATGGCTGTTCGTTCTTTCCATCTTGGGATTGTGGGATCCAGCGGCTCGGGATGGAAGTTGGCCGCGGTCAACTTCCAGTCGGGCAGTGACTCTCCACGGGACACCCATCCATATTTTGACTTCGGTCAACCAAGCAACAACCAATAACGAAAATAGGTAACCCCTCACCCACCTCGAACATGCGGCCAGGTACCTAGATCGCTACCGACCGCGAAGGAACTTCCCATACGTACTACCGTCACACCATTATCAACTATGATGGAGGTAATGCCGATGATCTTTTCCCGTCAGACCAAAACTGGTTCATTGGCCCGGTCACAATAAACTGGTTTGTCCGCCCTTTATTCCGCCAGCAGATAGATCACCACTACTTTGGTCCGGTTACGATCAATTACATCGGCCCCGGAACCTACGGCGCAACAATACCTAGGAGGCAACAGTATTTATTCGCCGCGCCCGTGGTCATCAACTACATCCCGGGCGTTGCCCGACAACCGAATCAGCCTCTCGAGAGCCGGGACGACGGGGCCCACGAGCACGCCCCCCACGGATACACTTACAACAGTCTTGCTCGCGACGCGCCGGTCCCGGGCTGCATGCCGGTACCTTTTCGCGGGTACTGTCGTGCCTTGACCTGGGACGATCTGATGCAAGCGAGGCAACTCCTGTGGGGAGGAGGGTCTCCGGGGGCCCAGCTTCAGATAACCAACGGTGGTGATCTGGAAATGGATGACGGTGGTTATCCGGGACCAGCACTTGACGGTGGTCACCAGGGCGGTAACGACGACCATCCGGCGGCGAACGACGGCAACCATCCGCTAATGATCGACGGACTCCCTCCGGTGATGAACCGCGGTGACCACCCCGATATAAACGATGGCGACCAGCCAATGGTCAACAATGGTGGCCACCTGGTGGTAAATAACGGTGACCATCCGGTGATAAACGACGGCGACCATCCGGCGATAAACGGGTTGGTGAACAACGGCGATCACTGGGGCATTAGGATCAACCCTCGAGTAGACAACGGCAACCAGCCGGCGATAAACGGGGTGGTAAACCACGGCGACCATTGGGGCATTAGGGTCGATCCTCTGATGAATGACGGCGACCATCCTGTGGCAAACAACGGCGACCATCCAGCGATGAACGACGACGACCATCCGGCGATAATCGGGACGGCAGCCTACCGCGACCACTGGGGTCTTAGGGTTGGCCCTCTGGTGGTGAATAACCGTGCCTCTGTGGTGGTGAACGGTGGTCATCTGGTGGTGAATAGTGGTGCCCATGTGATGGTGAGAAACGGTGGCCAACTGGTGGTGCGTAGCGGTGGCCACCTGGTGGTGGGCAACGGTGACCAACTGGTGGTGAACAATGCTGGTCAACCGTCGCAGAATGAGCTGATGAGAGAACCTTTTCTGACACAGCCACCATCCCCTATACAGCCTCCATCGCACAATGGCGAATGAGTTGCTGGTGGATGGCGTGTGGAGGATAGAGTAAGCAGGGCAGCAGGTATTGCCATCAAGCCAACTGCTCAGAATTCCCGGCTTTGGACTTGAGAAAGGGATGGATGGGCGTGGACCAGAGAAATGGAGTAAACAGCATGCAAATAGCGTCGTAGAAATCTAGCCGTACTAGCAGCGCACCATGCTTAATTCAACTGGTTCAAGGTTGTACACAGTAGTAGGCCATGTTCTTTCCCCACATCCATCTTGTTTACAGTTCGAAGGGGTGAGATACTGGCACGCCGTTAAACCACTGTTATTAGACACTAACTAACCAATCATAATGGTAAACCCGGCGCATACATCATGGATGTCAGCCATACCGGTACTTCACATCCGCATAACGCGATGGCGACAAACAATCAAGACCCGCTCTTCAATTTTCCCACCCGCGCCGACTCCGCAACCGCTACCCGCGCAGCATGCACGACGAGGACTGGTGTGAGAATGTGAGTTTCCAGCGACTCCAGTATCATCGATTCATCATCATCATGATGTCTGAAATGAAGGGAGATTTCGGCTCGCCACTGCAGCTCGGATTTAACTAGGTAATAAAACGCGCGCACAACCTACCATGATCTCAAAGTCAAGCTTCTGTTCCGGCCCTGACTACCCAAAAAGTCGTCCCTTTCCCAAACTGATATTTTCAACGGCCATCCCACCGCTAACACCTTGACCGGCGCCTCTCCACCGCTCTTGGCGCGTGTCAACCCCGGCTTCCTGAAATTGGTGTGGGGGAAGTCCACGCGATTGGTGGGGCCGAGGGCAACCGCTCCCTCGGAATCTTGCCACGCCGTCTTCTTGATCGACCACTCATCACCGATATTTATTATCGAGATACCCAAAACTCAAGTTGCCAAGTACCCGGTCAACCCGGTATTCAAACCCTCGCCTCTTCAACTTGATATCAACCAGCAAACACTCGCAACAGTCAACAGTGGACTCAACTCACTGTACTCACATGCCCACGGCGGGAATACTTCCCACCTAATTTTGCTTTTGGAAACGGAGAGCGAAACGAATCAATTAGATCATGACGTCGAGACTCGCTGTTAACACAGTCGACACCTTCGGAGACAATCCCTCTCCGAGATGTGAGACATAACAAAGTGCTAAAAAACCGGACTGTCCGCCATGGCAAATGCCGTTTTTCTAGCCTCCATCCGGGATAAGCGCTGACCCAAAGCTCCCAACTAAACACACTAGCGGCGCCTCCACACGAAGATCCTTCATCAGGCTTGCCGCCTTTTGGGTGATTGAGTTGGGGCTGGCTGTCATCGGGTGCAAATCATGTCCCAGTTGTCTGCTGGTCTTGATCGAGCATCATTCCTCCAGGGGATATGTGCGCCCCTCCGAGGGGCATCTCGTGCCATGACTCGCCAAGGATCCCGCCTTTCATTGCTGTCCCATAGTTAAACCGCTTCCTCCTTTTCTTATACCTTGCGCGAGGTGTGCCTTTGCAAACGGTTTCCACGTGGCCCCCTACACCCAAAAGGCAGGTGATTCTGACAATTGGAGCTAGGCGCCGAAGGCAGCACCGTATCTATGAACCAAACCCCGGAACAATTCGCCGTCGTCTCGGTCCCTCTGACTCCGGAGCAACTGGCCGCTCTTCCGCACGACAATGCCGCCCCAAAGCTCCTTGCCAGCATCTGGTCACAAGCGCTTCTTTCCACAATATTTCTCTCTCTGCGAATATATTGCCGCTTGCTAAAACGACGGAGTCTGTGGTGGGATGATGTAATTCTCATAGCTTCATGGGTATGCTCATCGCCCCTCCCCCTGTGCTTTTCCTCAGCCATACTCATTCATTCAATAAGGTCTGCATCATCATCGAGTCGTCGATCCTCAGTTATGCGACTAGTTTAGGCTATGGGCTGCACATCTGGGACTTTGACATGCGCAACATAAACACGCTACTCTTACCCGCCAACGTGGCCGGCACCTTCTCCGTGACCGCCGCTGTCTGGAGCAAGACATCGTTCGGCCTGACACTTCTGCAAATAACGGACGGCTGGTACAAAAAGGTCACCTGGTTTTGCATCATCTCCATGAACGTCGCCATCACCGTATCCGCGCTCTTTCCCTGGATCAGCTGTATGCCGATCCACAAAGCTTGGGACATGACCGTCGAGGGCACATGTTGGGACCCCAGAATCGTCGTCTACTACAACCTCTTCTCCTCCGGCTACTCGGCGTTGATGGATTTTACCCTGGCGCTGCTTCCGTGGAAGTTTTTGTGGGGTTTGCAGATGAAGCGCAAGGAAAAGCTGGGCGCTGGTCTTGCAATGAGCATGGGCATATTCGCCGGTGCCACCGCCGCCGTCAAGACCAGCAAGATCCCGAGGCTGCTGGCGCCAGATTTCGGTAATCAGCCCTCCCTAACTAGACAGCCTGGGACCCAATCGCTAACAAACTTCTAGCGGAGGGGATCACGCTCTGGATTTGGGGCAACGCCGAGGTCTGCTCCTCCATCATCGCCGCCAGCATCCCAATGCTCCGTGTGCTGTTCCGCGATGCCAAAACATCTCTCCAACACCACCACCGCACGCCAAGCAGCTTTTATGACAAGGAGATGGGCATCGGCAGCAGCAACAACCACAGTAGACGAACCGCTACGAGCAGACCTCCTCTGCCGGGCAACAGCGATCATGACCTACACCTGCAGAAGTCGGTTGACGACCGCAGCGACCGGAGCATGCTGGGTGATGATGGGGAGGGGCTGCAGACGGAAGACGGGATTCTGCGGGTGACGGATATTACGGTGGAGTATGATAAGAGGTCAATCGCGACAAAGTAATGGGAAACGCTAGAAGGGACTTGGGATAATTAGAAAAATAATACCTACCTAATAATACCGTGAAAATGGTCATGTTCAGTGTTGGCTGGGCACAACAGCGCTCTTGGAGATGGATCCAACCACTGCCAACCCTCTCATCAGTTTGCAGGATTACCAAATAAATCTGAACACCAATCCAAACAACCAATCAGCCGCGAATGTGGTGGCGTTAACTATGGCAATGACCTGCAGTGAAAAATCTAATGTTTCGCTGATAAGAAAAAAGAGAAAGAAAAAAACTGCTTGGGAGGGAAGGATGGAGTCGGACCCACTTGCCGGATCAGGAGCCACATGGCCGGTCATTGGCCAGCTCGACTCTGGGAAGGCTTCTCGCTTGAGGAGTCTGAGCCCCCAACATTGTCCGGGGATGTTCTGAGCGGGGACGCCCGCCTAGAACGGCGCAAACCGGCCATCTCCTCTCCTTCGGTGAGGGCCGATCGGACTCATCGGAGGGGGGCTGGTCGATGAGCCTTTGCCCATGTTAACTACATTGCCTTTTTTTCATTTTTATTTTCTTTTCTTCTCGCGATTGATCTTCCCTCTTCCAGGCACACACAGACCTTAACAATTAATGACTAATTTACGCCCAAACCGAGAGATAAGAAAAATGTAGGTAGAATTACCTCGTCATAATTATCCTCAATCTTCTTCTAGATTGCCAATTCTCTACCTTTGTCTATGCTCTTTGCTCTTCCTATCGCCTCGAGCTACTCGCTAGAACACCAGTCCTTCTCTCGCCTTTCCCCGCTGACCCACCATGCCGCAATCTAGTAGACGTACTTGGAAAGATCCCTTTTCTTCGGAGCTCTCGTTCTACTATCGCTCTTCTTAGCCTTTTCGTCTTTCTTCCGCAGCGGAAGGTACGGGGCCGCCGCCCATCTCTGCTCTCCTGTGCCACCCATCTGTCAGCTTGCCACTCCAACCAACACCTGATGCAACAGTCACCCAAGCCACCACAACCCAACCACGCCAACACCAAACAAAAAAAACAAAAAAAAAAAAAACACGTACCGTTCCCCGCAAGCGGGGGGATATACTCCCCAAACTGGTCACTGGCCGGCCGATACGACGCGCCCTGCACGGCATCACACTCAACATACACCAGGAGGAAATACCTTTCGGGGCTATCCTCAAACGTCCAGCCGCGCGCCTGCGCCCCGCGCGCCAACTTGGCCAGGTAGCGCTCGCGTGGCCGCTGCGTGGTCTCGCACAGGGCCGGATCCGGATCCAGCTGCTCCACGACGGGGCTCGTGTCCTGGTGGAACGTGCGGATGTCGCTGTCGGCCAGGTTGAGCAGCGCCCGCAGCCGGTACCGCCGCTTGAGCACCACCGGCGCGAGTGTCCCGTCGCGGAGGACCCGGTGGTTGCAGGGTCCGTGGAGGGTCAGCGTGCGGATGCTGGCGAGGGGTTGCCCGCCGCGCGTGATGATGGGGATGATGGGGGGGAAGAGCCCCGCGAAGGCGACGCTGGAGCCGTCGATGGTGTGGATGCCGAGTTTGCGGGAGAGGTGGTGGCTGAGGTTGAGGTGTCGGCCTTGGTCGGGGGGTTGGAAGGGGGGGGTGGGCAGCGCGAATTTGTCGTCGAGGTTGTAGGGTTCCCAGGAGGTCGCGCCGGGTTTCTTGGCCCAGGTTTTGCGGCGGAAGAAGGAGAGGGTGGGGTGCGACCAGAGGGTGTCGGTGATGAGCGGGTGCCAGATCAGTTCGCCTAGGGTTACGTCGACCCGATGAAGCTGGATGGTCGCGATTGGGTAGAGGAGCTCGAGGAGCTTGCCCTTGACGATGTAGTCATCGACTTGGCTCCGGCCAAAATCGTGAAATGCCAAGGTAAAGAGCTGGTGGTCGCGGATTTGCCAAAAATCGGGGTATGCTGCGAGGAGTTGGCGGAGCAAGATGATGAGGGAGTCGAAGGCAGGACCGTTCGCGCACGAGTTGCCAATAGCTTCGGCGCGCTGATCGGTGTCGGCCCGGAGGAAATGCGACCTGAGAATTCTGGGAACTACGCCATTCGGGAAGGGAAGTTGGGTGGCAAGAGTTAGTGCGATTCGCCGATCCGACTTGTAATCGGCTGGCGTTAACTTTAGCAAGTCTCGATAGTAACCCTTGATTGACGCGGTCACCGACATGGCGATGCTGGCCCTCTAGGTTTTTGAAGAATTGAGAATACTGAAGGAGATGGCGTGAGATGCATGGGCCAACCGAACCCTGATATTTATTTGATTCATTTCCATCTCGTCTTTCGTTTTTCGGTTGCCGTTTGGCAGTGCGCTGCCGTCACTTGGTCATGCTTCGTTTGCACGCTCGCACAGGCCACGGGTTGCCGCAGGCAGGCCGGCATTGGTGATATTAGCTAGAATCCAACTTGACATCTGACAGATTGAACGGTTACGGAGACAACCTAACGTAACAGGGGAGGGAATAATCACGGCCATTGGCTGAAACGCAACGAAAACATGAATTTGATCACGTTCCAGTCTAACTGTCTAATAAAATTGCTGGCGTCGCTTCGTTCGTCAGTCGCGCGGCCCTTCGCTACGCTACGGGGCGCTTCCTTCCTCTCTCCCGCTCCTGGCAATTTTCCTGTCCCTCTCCGGAGGACAATCCGGGTTAGGGTTGAATACGGGAAAGGCGAAGCGCCAATATCTGTCCGTCGGCCAACAACTCCAGACACTTGACCTTCTCGTCACACTTATACCAATCATTTCTATTATATTCTAAGTACTCATGCCTCTACACTCTCCTCGTCGCTACTTATAAACCCACTTAACTCCTCTGAAGGATCCACCCCCGCCACAGCATCTAACGCCTGCAGTCGCCTAGTAGCGTGATCCAATAACTTCAACCCCATGGCTCGTGATGGTGTCTCGCGATAGACCCTGCTGCGGTCGAAGGGCCGCTCAAACATCAGCCCGCCAAGTGTCTTTACTCGGGAAACGGCCACGTAGGAGAGGCCAGAAGCAAACTCTGGCGCAGAGATATCGCAGACGACTTTGTCCAGGGTGATGCCCTGTGACTTGTGGACAGTGATCGCATAGCTGACCAACAGCGGGAACTGCTCTCTTGAACATGAGTTGGCGCCGACCATGAAGTCCTGCCGCACTCGGAGGATGGGAACAACCGCGGTTGCAAACGCCGTCCGCCATGAGTTTGATGTCGAACCAACGCTCCTTGCAACGCAGGCATCGCTGCATCTTCTCTGCGGCAAGCGCTTCGTCGAACTCTCTTTTCGTCGCCATGTCTTCGGCTAACAGTGGCGTCTCCTGGTCGTCGCCTGTGAATCGGGGGCCGGGTTCGTCGAATTTACGTGGAGGATTCTCTTCAGGGGGGGGTTTGGTTGCGTGGGCGACCGACAGGATTGCGTTCTAGTTCGAGGGCGTCCATAACGGCGTCCGCGAGACCGGGCGCAAAGACGCAGACGGAGGGGAACGGCGCTTGGGAGGGCGTCCGCGGCGGGGAAGCTGTGGTGGTGTGTGCTGCAAAGCATCCGCGTCGCCTTCCAAACCCTCTTCGTCAGGCGCTGGCCCGAGCAGTCGCCATATCTGGAGTATCCGTTGCAACTCGGCCGCCTTTGGGAAACATGCTAGCAAGGACGCCATGCGTGAGGTTCTGGCGAGGTGCGGGCACGAGAGGTCGTAGTGCAGGTATTGGAGCAGGCGCAGAGCTTTCCCGGCCGATTACCTGCAATGATGCAATGCTGGCTCGGGATAACTATGGTATGCTGCGACGGTTTAGGTAAGGCAAAGAAACGAAGTCAGGACAGGGTTTACTTGAAGCTTCCGTTTGTTCCGGCATTCTAAACACTGTATAACAACCTTCCCATTACCGCGAAGGTCATGAAACTGGCCGATGTCTTTTTCGGTGCGGCATCCACGACACATCTTGCGCGCCACCGGTGCGGCGCTGTTGTCCATGATAACTGTCAACCCCGCCCATAGCGGAAGTAAAAGTGTTTCGCGACAATCGACAAACACTTCGTTCGCGAGAAATCAATTGAACGCGCAAGGTGATGAGGCACGGACCCAGGTCCCAAAACTTTGACCAATCCCCGATGGACGATAAGGCAGGTTAAGACCCGCAATTAACTTATCACTTTCCCATAGTAATTTCCAAAAGTTTGAGCGCAATATTGTCCTCCGGACAGGATGATGGTCCAAGGGGCAGTGACGTTATTGCACTGCCTAGCGAGGAAATGTGGCTTTTCCGAATCGGCTTGGAATAATATTCATCAGCTATCAATTCACCAGGGAATCCGACAGATGACCTGAGGCAAATAAGTAAGTCAGGTAGGTAGGGATCTGAATAGATCAGTGCCCCGATGGCTGGGGTGTGATACCGTAACTCGTCACCTACCTAGGTATTTTTTCGCGGATTGAGTCATCGCTCCGAAACTGCAGTGTGCGACAAGAAAGGAGAGAACGAACATGTTTTTTGCCAACAATTCAACTAATTTATACAAGTTCGAGAAGGTTCAGAAAAGAAGACAAATGTATCGATGCCTCAACGCGTTTTATCTGCGTCACCAATCGCGTAGTTAGTGGAATTGGATACTAAGTTAGATAGTTAGATCCATCAGAGAATATATTTAAGAAGCCCGCGCATGCGGTGGCGTGATTGATATGACTAGCCATTTCTATTTTTCTGTTCGTTTTCTCTTTTCCAACCTGGTGTGGGCGCCAAGACGGCCCTAACATTTGCTACACAGTGGATTCGGCTCCCACTAACCAACTAGTTACATAGTTAACTATATAATCCACGAAGTGCATCTAACACGGCATTGCTACTCGCCAGAGTCAACACCAAAGTCAACACCAAAGCACTTAATTCAATCTATCTGTACAACATCTGAATACCGCTTTGCACACGCGCGAGGGGTTCTTATATGGCCAACCTCCCCGCAAGCTGTACATTGACTTTGCCGCTTAGCCCGTTTCCCCTGCGTTACCTCGACCACCTCAAACTCACTAGGCTCACGTTTCGTACTTGAGGCTGGGAGACTGCTTTTCGTTGCCCTTGGCTCGATACGGCGGGGCCCGAGGAGTTGAAGTGGAGCCCCGTCGCGTATTAAGTGCCAGTGCGAATGGAAGTCTTCAAGAAGAAGAGGCTCCTGACGTCCAGTGAGGACATGTACACATGGAAGTCCGTAGACACGTGTAAAAGTACCTGTGCAAGTAGGTGACGGAGAAGGGTTTTTCCACTGCAATTGCCGTTGCTCCTCAACTTTCCGTAGTGCTTCATGCGAGACCCAGCCTTGGACCGCCTTATATAGAGCCTTGTCGAGCTCAAGGGGTATACGGATCTGTTGTTTGGCTTGGTTGGACCGTAATTCAGAGAGCTGGTTGATCAACGCAAGCCAAATTGCCTTCCACGCTTCAAAGAGGTCAAATGTTAACCTCTTGAGGTACGACTTAAGAAGCGCGTGGATCCCTTCAACACGAGAGGTAGCTGTATTTCCGAAATGAGCTTACAGGTCTACCCACGCAGAGACAAGCTTCTCTTTATATGGTAGCAGCCACGTCTCCTTAAGATAGCCAACCTGTGCAAGGTTCGTTGAACCGTACTTGTTTTCGAACTCCTTTAGACGCTCCTCGTATATCCCTTGAGTTGGCGAGTCAAGAATAGAGAACCAAAAAGCGTAGAACTCCTTCCACTCCTCAGCTTCTGGAAATGCTGGTTGGCACCGCGCAAGGACCGCCTTATTTGCATGCCAGGTACAGAGAGATGTTGTTGACGGAAAGATAGTTGAAGCTGCGTTGATGACTGCCTTGCACCGGTCTGTCAAAATGACAGATGGAAAGACTCCACCACACTGCTCGTATAAGGTCTTCAACCGCTCAAGGGCCCATGTATAGTCTTCTTCAGTCTCGCCGCTTAAAATGCAAAGGCAATACAAAAGGAGCGCCCAGTTGCATCCACGCCGATCATGTCAAGAAGTGGCATACCGTACTTGTTCGTCTTATGACGTACAGTCGAGAAGGAGGACTTCAGGGTACGCTCGAAGGTAGGCAAGAGAGCCGAGATCCGCAAAGAGAACTGCCGTTACATGTCTATCTGGCCCGTATTGTACACGGCTCCAAAAGCCCTCTTCCTCGAGCTAGTTTGCAAGCGCATGGATTAGGCTCTGGCCTTGACGAGAGTCCCGGCGGACATCGGCGATACGGTTGTAGATGTCTTGACGTGTTGCTAAAGAACCGCTTTGCCGGACGACTGTCTGGATCTCCTTTGGCGCAAGGCCAGCGTCTGAGAGTGCTGGTAATTGTGATGTGCCGCCAGAGAGCTGTCGGTGGACAGGGTGCGCAGACGGATGCAGGCTTGGCTCGTGGTTGTGGATAACAAAACACCCCAGCCTTCGCTAGACTCCTTAGCGAGAACTGAAAAGGGACAATTCGTCATTCGAGTAGTCGTTTTCCTCTTTCCTTCGCAGTGAGTCGCCGAGACGAAGGTGGTCGGCGGCTGACGATCCGGGACATGCGTAGTAAACTTTTATAGACGGCAGATAGGTATCTGTTCACGGATTGCGATCTGAATCCGAAGCGTATATAGAATGTCCCAACTGCAATCGCGACGGGGAAAGCAGATGATCCAAAGATTGGACCCTGGAGCCGTCGCCGCCTCGCGCCTCGCCGCCTCGTGATGGGATCTCCCAACGCCGCTCGCGGTACCCCAGCCTGCCTTCGCTTTCCCCAGCCAGAGCCATCATCGTTGAACGACGTCTTGCGGCAAAATAACCGGGATCGTTTATTTGTTGGCCCCTCACGATGGACGTTACAACACCTGCAGCTTCTTGGCTGTCGATTCCTTCTCCGGAAAATAGAACCGAAGTCTCGGACAACGGAGACCAAGAAAAATAAGATGATGGGCAACCGCGATCTGGCTTTATATCTCTTTCGGGGCCTATAATGTCGGCCTCTGCAGGCAGGTGCCCCCGGCGACTTTGTTGAATCTTGCTAATCTTCTTTTTAACTTGTTAGCCCGGAACTGACCTTCCACTTCAATCAAACGGCCGTACACGACCATACGAAATACCAATGCTAGCCGTTGCTTATGGCAATCTCGCCCGGACCTCGACGGTCTTGACCCGCGATGGGATGGTTCAATCTTCCGTCGTCGACTAAAGTGCCAGCCCCGTTACCAACCCACAAACAAGATAGAAGATCCATACATCGTGGCCGTCCTGATCGCTCTTGGTCAAGCACAACGACGGCCTCGCAGCACCGCGACATACTTCAAAGTAATTGAACCCCCCCCCCCATATATTGATCCAGTCAATTCTGGACCTTATACTAATGAAGAGTCCGAAGACTCATGTTTTTAAAGATCCTTGGGACGGCCCACGTGTCTTGTACACGGCTCGCTTCCCGGCAGCGTTTCTCGATCGGTTCGACTACCCGTCCAAATATTTCCCAAGCAACCCGGTCATCATCTCCTATTGCTTCGTCCTACCTGAACCTACAGAAGAAGTGCTCCAAGCGATAAAAGAGATGATCTTCCTAATGTCAGATGATGGCCAGCAGGGGAAAACGGAGCGGCCACCAAAGGAGACTGAGGAGCCTTGAAAGAGTCTCAGCAGTGCCCGACAACCGTGGTTACTGCTGGACGAGTGATTACGCGAGACAACCCATTCTGGTACGAGCCATGAACACGAGAGCATGAGATCTCAACAGACAGTCAACCATCTGTAACCACCACTCCCTCTTTTTCATCCCTTCTTGTATGATACGGTGAGTTTGGAAGGGTTTCGCTGTTATTTGAATACTCACTAACTAACCGTGCCCAGACAACTTGGGAACCACAGGGTGCCGGTTGATGGATACTTCGCACTTCCGCAACATCGCTGTAATTCAACATACAACCCCAACCTCCTCGCAAATTTTGTCATCGCTTCGGCACATCCACCTGCTTGTGGCTCTTTTGGTCGTGATTGTCCTCTCGCTTCAGCATGCTGAGCTGCTGAAGTGAGACAATCCCACCGAGACGAGCGCTGATCACCACGATCCCGGCGGCCCCGACCAGGGGTGTCGTCATCATTACTCGAAAACCTGCCATGGCTTGATTCGTCTGAGCTGAAAAGATGCGCGGTGACAGATGCGCGCGACCTGCACGACCTGCAAGGGGGGGTGACACGTCTTAGACGACCTGGAAGTCGACGAGCAAGGAGCCAATCCCAGTACCCGGTTACCTGCCGAAGACAAATCGAGAGCTGCCCCGCGTGAAGCGGGATTGGGCCGTGCCGTGGCTGTCGCGATCGTCGATGCACCTGGTTGGGCAAAGATTTCCGTCGATCTCCGGACCGGTGGGATCGGCTGCAGGAAGATTTTGATAGTGACCTTTTGACAGCTCATCGTCACAGACTTCTGCGCGGGGGTTGCACGACGTCTATGTGCTCCGGTGAGGACATATAATGGCGGCCCATGCCCCCGTCGTGCGGAGAGCGGAGAAGAAGCCAGCGGTTGAACGACTTCCATCCTTGAACTTCCCAGACTACACTGCACAAGTAGTATCAAGCCCGCCCTTTGGTTCGCCTTCAGTGTCTTACTTTCACCATGCGTCTGTTCTCTTCGTTTGCGCTCACCGCGCTTGCTACCGTTGCCAATGGCGCTGCCGTGCCCCGCACTGAACCCGCGCCCGTCTACGACTACGATGCCATTGTCGTAGGTGGCGGTCCGGCCGGCCTCAGTGCTCTGAGCGGCCTGGCACGTGTCCGTAGGAAGGTCTTGCTCATTGACTCGGGGCGAGTACTCGCAATGGGGTGACGAGGCACATGCACGATGTGATCGGGTTTGATGGTAACGACGATCGCTCTTTTTCCTCCCTCTAATGCCATCCAAGTATTATGGTTCGACTGACATCACCACCCAGGCGTCACACCGGCCTACTTCCGCTGGGCCGCTCGCCAACAACTCTCTCACTACCCCACGGTAACCATGACCAACGGCACCGTGACCAAGATCACCCCCGGCGACGACCAAAACACGCACTTCATCGTCACCACCAACGGCCCTCGCAGCGCCGGCGAGGTCACCCTCACGGCGCGAAAGATCGTGCTAGCCACGGGCCTGCGCGACATCTTGCCCGAGACCCCCGGGGTGCGCGAGAACTGGGGCCAGGGCATCTTTTGGTGCCCGTGGTGCGACGGGCACGAGCACGCCGACCAGTCCCTGGGCCTGCTGGGCAGCCTGGACAACGTGCCGGGGGCGGTGCGCGAGATGGTGACGCTCAACTCCGACGTCGTCGCCCTCGTCAACGGCACCAACACCCCGGCCTTCCGCGCCGCCACCGACGCCAAGTTCGACAAGTGGGAGACCTACCTCGAGCTGCACAAGGTCCCCGTCGACAACCGTACCATCACCGCCATCACCCGTCTGCAGAGCGGGGAGAACCACGACGCCGACCCCAGCCTGCCCACCGTCCCGGAACATGATTTGTTCCGTGTCGATTTTGAGGAGGGCGAGTCCCTGTTGCGGGCCGCCTTTCTCGCCGCCTTCCCGTCCGAGCAGATGTCCAAGGTTGGCGAGGAGCTGGGTGTCCACCTCTACGGTGGGCCGTCTGGCGGCTGACCAGACCGCTGGCCTGATCACCAACATCCCTGGTGTGTACGCCATTGGCGATGCCAACTCGGATAACACAACCAACGTGCCGCACGCCATGTTCAGCGGGAAGCGCACTGCGGTGTACTTGCATGGTTAGTACTCCCCGGTTTGTTTGTTTTTATCGTGAGAATCCCGGATTGGTGTTTGCATCGGAAAATCAGTGCTGCACATGTTTCGTTTTATCATGGTTGATTGAGCTCTCGAAAACTAACTATGGTACAGTCAAGCTTGCCCGTGAAGACGGCGAGAGGGAGCTGAACGGCACCGTCGCGAAGAGGAGCCTCGACCATGCGGCGCGGTCCCTGTGGGACACCGTCAACGGTGCGCCTGGCGATATCCTCTACGCTGGCGAGTTTGACCAGTAGGAGATGCTAGGCGAAGGGAATCTGCCTCGGTCCCTGATCGCTAGTTGGGGCGGATGTTGTTCGCGTTAGTTAATGTTAATTTCAGGGGCTTCCAATCTACTCCGGCCTAACATTCTCCGTTGTTTTTCAAACCCTCGCATCGTGAAAGAGCCCAGCCCGCCTCCTGGCAAGCGGGACCGGTGTTGGTTCTATGGTACCGCTCTCTAATTGCTCGCTTCCGTTGTAGCCGGTCCCGGCAAATAAGGAGGCGAGGGTGATATGAAAGAGTGCGCACTGGTCACCCAAGACACTGGTCCCCTCGTGTTTCGGTCAGCATGACAGCGTAAAATAAATCGCCAGCGAAGGTCCTGCATTCAGATGTCGAGACAGAGTCGTGGTGGTTAGAATAAAGAAGCGGGCTTGTTGTTAAGTTTAGCAACATGCTTTGGCCGGCATGTGCATGGCGACGCCGTTATAGTAGCGGTAATATGCTTCTCTTTGGTGCCGTGGGCTGCTCCGCCAGCGTGGTAATTACATACGATATTAAAAGGGGGCCTTGACAGCCTGGGCGGCTGTGTGTTACGGTTCGTTGGGAGCTGGCCGGCTCGAGTGCTGTTTATCCATGGACGGAAAAGGATTCCGCTGTCATGCGTGTAAGACGGACGTACCTTAACACGATATGGAGAACGTGCATTGTACTTAATGAGTTTGGTCGCTTAACCCCGGATTCAGCCAAACACTCGGCCATAATAAACAAAGTTGTTATTATGCATCTGGGCCAGACCCAGGAACCCAGGTACAAGGGCTCGGTTCAGGGGATAAAAATAGGCACCTGCTGAAATTGGTGATATATCGAAACTAGCTCACAGGCCCTTGACACACGGTGTTGACATCCCGTACTGCCCAACTCAGCCCATCTCAGGTCGAGTCCGTGGCCTCTGAGCATCCAGCGAAGTCGGCCTTGAGCCAGACTACTCCTCCGCGGAGCCTTCTCTTCGCCAAGACGGCGACGACGACGACGATGGGGACAAGTCTATAAAGACTGCCCATTTCCCCCGGACCAAAGCTCACATCTTCTCACCATCATCTTCCGGCTTCAGCATCACCCTCAAAGCTTCAAACAGCCTCCCCAGCTCAACCCATTACCATCTTCACCATGAAGTTCCTTTCGCTCCTCTCTCTCCTTCCCCTGGCCGCGGCCGCCCCTGGCCTGACCGTCCCCAACGAGAACGTTCTCAACAAGGTCCGCGTCGTCGGTGTCTCTCTCCTCGGCTCCGGCTGCCCTGCGGGCACCGCCGATGTCCAGATCGATGCCTCCAAGACGCTCCTCGAAGTCACCTTCTCCGAGTACATCATCCAGACCGGCCCGGGCACCAAGGCCGCCGACTGGCGCAAGAACTGCAAGCTCACGCTGAACCTCGAGTTCGACGAGGGCTTCTCGTAAGGATCCTCCCTCTCCATCCTCCTCCTCCTCACACCAACCGCCCCCTCAAACCACACACATACACAAACTAACACCCGCCACCCCCCAGTTTCTCCACCCTCGCCACGGACATGTCTGGCTTCGCGCAGATCCCCAAGGGCTCGCGCGGCCTGTGCACCAACACGTTCGACTTCACGGGCATCCAGGGCCAGTCGTACTACTCGGTGGCGCTGGCGGGCGAGCGCGAGGGGCCCTTCACCCTCAGCGCCGACCCGGACGTCGTATCGTGGTCCCCCTGCGGCGGCACGTCGGCCATCATGAACATGAACACCCAGTGCAACATCTCGCCGACCCGCGAGGCGGCGCTGATTGCGGTGCGTCTTCTTCTCTTTTCTTTCAGTTTTTGCGCTTTGCCCCTGACCTTGTTTCGAAAACTGTTGCTGATGATGGTGGGGTGTGGAGGTTGTCGGACCTTGGAGGAGAAGGGTGAAGGGTGGTAGTCAAAACCGCAGCAGTATTTATCTATTTTCAGTCTCGCACGCAATTCTTCAAGTACATTATGCACGCCTTCTGGTCCTGGTTCCCATTGTCGATCTCCAGGTTCTCGGGTCTCACTGTCGTGACCATTGCACACCCACCTTTTCCGAACTCGACCATGCTTGCCCCCCCCCCCCTCACCCATCGGTTCCCGGGTGCTTCCCGATGACAGATCGTAATAATTCTCCGTGGCAAGATCTCTTTGCTGCCGCCGGGGTCCAGATCGATCGGGTGGCCAATGTGAGATATTGGCAGGCTGATATTGATTGCTTCCCCACACTGGGGATTGGTTTGTATGGCCCTTCTTCGTGGCCCTATGGTTAATTGCGATGCTGGGACGGGTTGGATGTAACCAAAGGTTATTGTCTGTAATGGCCGCCGGGATGAGAACTCGGGTCGGATAAAACCGGGACATGGCCTAGCCTTGTCTTTCAACACGCTCTTCCGTAAAGGTGGAGGGGATACGTGTCTAGAACGAAGTACCATTCTTGCCTAGGGTATCATGTGCTGGTGTGGAATATTGGTGTTATCGCCGTTTTTTTGGGTTGGGGCTCACCAGACATAAGCGGTTCGATCGCATCGGAACAGGGCAGTGCAAGTATGGATTGTTCTTTGACTGCAAACACACCATCTCGAGTTCTGAACATTGGCTGAAATATCAGGGAAAGAGCATGTAGTATGAAGGGCATGAACACAGGGCAACACCGAAGAATTGTCCCAGCGCACATTTGGCATCTCGTTGTTCCACAGGTTAAGATTGTCCCGGAAGGCGAGCCGAGCATCCCTAATCCTGAGAATAAACCTTGGAAACGCACATACACTAGATGAGGCAGACATTATTACCTGGAGCGAGGGTTGAACTGTGGAGAGTTTACCGAGCTATCGAGGTACCTATATTGGATGGAACTCAACCGTCGCGTCTTCCAACCCTCTCAACCTTTTCGTTCCATCCATGATCCCCTGGAGCAGCCGGTTAGGTACCACTACCGACGCTCGCGATCCCCAATGTATAGCCGTAGCCGGGTTTGCTGGTGACTATTCCTGGTTTAGTGACTCACCACCCGAACGTAATAACGATTGTCTTCGTTCTCGCTATCCGGTTCCACTGGTTTGATCAGAACACATCGCGATATGCAATACTTGCATTCGCCGGACAAAGATACGGAAGGGGCACCCTCAATGGCTACATTCCGGGCACAAAACCAGGACCGAGACAGCTTCAGGTCCATGTATTCCTTGAGCCTGGCAGCCTTCACAGAGAGGCCTTGATTCTGGCACAGAGACCGGAAGCGGAAAAGAATGTGGTCCGTATTCCAGAGGCCCCCGTCTGGGCATGGAACAAGCCGATCGAGGATTCCTTCTGTGAGCGAGCGCCGGTTGGTAAGTTCTCGCAGCTTGTTCCGCTGGTCAGCGGTCAGAGCTTTCCACTTGTTCTTGTGACGCACGGGGGCTGAAAGCGCCGTAGAGTCAAAGATATCACTTTCTTCCATCTTCCTCTTCTTGCGGTCTGGCTGGTTGGTGCTTGAGAGAGCTGGCGCATGTGCTGCGGCTGGATCAACGCCGATGACGGTGGCACTCTTTTTCATCTTGGACAGTGAGTGTTGAATGGCAGTAAGCCGTCCCAAGTTCAGGTTTTGGGACGTGTCGAGTGTCTCGCAGATACGGAGGGTATCATCAATCTTAACTTCACTCCGCTGGACCAAGGGCTCCAACCCGGCGATCTGGTCAAACTTTGTGGTGAGCGAGTCGAGCTTTGCCTCCATCCGACCCAGCGCCTTGTCTCCTTCCGTGTTCTCATTGACGGATCTCTTAACTTCAGGCCCTTCAACGATAGAGTTCTTAGTGGGGAGCTCTTCGATAATGGCTGCGAGTTTGCCGAGGTCATACTCAAGAAGTCGGTGGACGCGCTGGACTTGGGCGAGTGAAACCTCAAGGCTCGTCGCAACGCCGGCGAGATTTGTATGGCCTGTTGAGTTGCCCATGGTCTCAATCTGCTTGTTCAATTGCTGGATAACGGCGCGGAGCATTCCGTCCGTTTGTTTGACGCTCCGCTGGAGGCTGTCCATGTTGTGGGTAACTTATCAGGTTGTTGTTCCTTGTGAATCAAGTAGATTGAGTTGTTGGTGGACTTTTCGGGGTCGGTTCAATGCCACGGATGTTGGCGGGTGTGGTCAATGTTGATGAAAGTGGATGGACAGAATAACACGAAGGAATGAGAGTTCTGTTTGAATCTGATTCCGACCCTCGACTCGCCTGTAGCACTCTCAGTGCCACCGAGCTGGAATTGAGTTGTGAAGATTTGTGGTAGAGGGCCGCACAAGGAGATGGGCACCAGTCTCAGGAAAACAGAGCTTTGAGGTGGTCATTACCTAGGGAAACAGTAAAAAGATTCTGAACGGCGGTCTTCGTGAACTACTGTCCCTGGATCTCGATTGACATTCCATCCGGATTAATTATTTGCTTTCTTCCAGTTTCCACCTAGTTTCGAATTCCCACAAGTAAATACCTAATGGGTAAGCTCTGTCACTAGTAAACACAACCTTTTGGCAATCATCCTGTTAATACTAAACTCGAGCTGAGGGTTAGAACTTGATTATCATGAACCCACGCAGTGCCGCTCGTACGCCCGAGCGTTCTCAATCATCTCGGCAAGGCCTGCTGTGGAACGCAAACCTGCAACAGCGAAGCTGCTTTATCCTTTTATTCCTTCCTGGGAACTGCAGATTTTTTTCTCCCACTTCCCGGCCAGAACTAACCATTCCATCGCGACCAGTTTTTGATATAACACGCACTCCTTTGACTCCATTGGCCAAACATGACTCATCACGCGGGAGCCTCTGACGAACATGCCCTCGGGGAGATCAAAATCCGCAGGACCCCAGTCACAATCAACCTGTACGACAGCCGCCTCGCGCACACAGCTACGCCCGGCATAAAAGTTGAAGACGGCAAAGTCAAAATCACCAGCCGATTCAGCATTCCTGAAAGCGGCGAGGAGCTCTCCTCGCTCCCCGGTCTCGATGTTCAACCCAGCGGCCAGGAAACCTACAATTATATGGTGCCGTACAGGGTGGTGGGCGAGCCGGAATGAACCACACGCTACTCGCATTACTCCTACGCAGACGGCACTAGTGTCAACCATATCCATGTACCCGTGGAACCGTCGAAGGATTCAGCGGAGGAGGATATTGGGCGCGGGGCGTGGGAGGACACGGGATATGACGGCCGGGAGCCTTCTCCTCGTCGGGAAGAAGAAGAACGGGAAACCCGGCAATACACGTGGGAGAATCGTCGTGAACGAGGAATGGAGCATCTCCGTCGCGGGAGGGAGACAGATGATGATTGTTGTTGTTGTATTCTGATGTAGGAGATTCAGACATGACCATGACTGCAGCTGGCCTCGCTGATACATTTCACCTACCCCAATTCAAACGAGTACCGCTCAACAACAACATTGAACTGAGGAGAACCGCCAAGGGAAAGAGGGAAAGGGCCACAAGAATTAAAGAAGTCCCATAATCATCACCCTTAATATTCCTTCCGTTCAATATCACGTCATCACTTGAAGGCCACCCACCGAAATTACCGTCGAGATACCCATCCCATGGCTCAACTATAAGGGCACGTCCCTAGCCCCTTCCACAACACAAACGGAACCTCCACATCCTTCTCTCCTCCCCTCCCACTCAGCCCGTACGACATGATGACCACATACATATGCTGAGGCCTAACATCCAAACTAGCCCGTATACAGCGAGTATCCAGTGGCTGGAATGATCCCCGTCTTCTCCATGTTGAGAACATGCGACTCAAACCGGGGCACCATGGACTCGGCTTGCCGCATGGGGATCGGGACGGTGAGTTTAATATCTTGGAAGTTGAGCTCGTCTCGGACCTGTACGGAGTGCACGCGTGGAGAAGTCAGTAAATGTGGAAATTTAGGGTCGTTTCTGTTGTGCTGGAAAGCTTTCAGGGACTCACCGCCACGGTCAGATTGAGCATGTAGGCTCTTCCCATGTACACGGCGCTACAGGACAGCTGAGTTTGGGGTATGAGGTCTGTTTGTAATGGGAAGCCGTTTCCGCCATTGTCGTGTATTGAGGAGTGACTGCCGTCGATGACCTCGACGGTGAAGGAGGCGAGACCCTGGCTGACGGGGACGGTTGTCGTGAAATTCCACCATTCGAAGGAGGGCGCATGGGGGTGCCAGGCTGTGGTGGTTTTGGCTAGCCTGACGGCTGCTACCGGTGGAATGGCCGGTGCCCCGGAGGCTCTTGGTTTAAAATGTACGAGGACCAAGCGGGAGTCGGTGGGAGAGTTGTCATCGGTGCGTATCTGGGACCAGATTAGCTGATTGTGATGTGGCCTAGGAGTGGGTGAGGATGTATACCCCTTATATCCCCCTTGATGGTCATGCCACCGTTGTCATTTATCGTGATAAAGAGATTGTCTGGCTTCACGGGGATAGGCGTGATAACTTCGGACAACTGAACCCCTTTTGGTACAGTGTCTATCATGCGGGTAAACAGCTCAGTGCAAGTTTCCAAAAAGTAATCCTGGGATGAGGCGAGCTTTTTAATCAAAGCGCCCCCATCCGAGCTGAAGATACGGTGATCAGACCTCGTGGTTTTGTTGGGCCCGAATGCCAGTGCATTTTGGGTACCGTTTTTGAGGAACTCAATTGCTCTGCGTTCACTCAGGGGTCAGCACGCGGTCTTGAACAACACACGGTTTACTTGAAACACACATGTTGTTGTCGAGCACCGACTGGCTGGTGTCAAATTTCTGTTTGCTGTCGACATTGGTCTACCCATCTATTAGAGAAGCCCCTCGTCCCGTTACCTTGTGGTTGCCGGAGTCGACACCTACCGAGTCATTCTTGACCGGAACAATCGTTGGGAAGTCACGTCCATTGACACCGCCTAGACTATGGCCGCAAGCCACAAGACCAATCATCTCGGTGGCATTGAAGCCTTGCTTCTTAAAGCTATTCGTGTGGCTTGCGAGATCATGGTGTGGTTCCGGGATACCAAAGGGCCCGGGCTCCGTAGCATCGATTCTCCCCCCCCTGAATGGTAAAAAGAGCGGTTTCCGGTTTGGTGACATGGTGCACGCGGTAACGGACATGACAGCGCCGAGGGCGATCAGGTCGGCCATGGATGAATACGCGCTCATGAAGTCGGCGAAGAATAAAAGACTGTCGGTAAAAGCGTGATAACCAACGTTCTCTGAGCGGAACCTCTCAAAGCCGATGCTGGCATCCATCCCTCCGATACCTGCCTCGACGTCCGCCGTCGCCATATCGTGATAAGCCGTCCGTATCCATTCTGCGCTGTTGGTTCGTCCTGCTCCAAGGTTATTCCCAGTCTCGCATGTTCTAACGAACGCGCTGAATCTACGTCCATCGTAGCCAATCTGTTGGTAGTATATAGCCTCTAAGATGTCGGTTTGTGGATTTGGCCAGGTGTATGCCAAAGTGGGAGAAGGAAAAGGAAGGAGGAGGGTGTGGAGGAGGAAGAGCCTTGAATGCAACATGGCGACTGAGTGTCAAGTTCATCTACATGTATCGTCATTGAAAAGAATCTTGGGTCAAACAGACGAAAACAAATGCAATTCCTCGCATACTTATCGGCAATGTTGGTAGTACGTAGGTATATATATATACCTAACATTGGGCATTAGACCTATCACCGACAAGTCCGAGGCTGAAGACGTTTGACGCCCCTGCTATGCTGCTAATATGAAGTCTTCGGTTTGACTGGGCATTGGGGGTTGCTGTGCCGCTCTGATGTGCATCTTTAGGGCGACGCATACCACCTCGCAGTTCACCGTAACCCTCGGGCCAGGAAAGGGGCAGGGCACCCACTTGCCCGGCGCCTTGATTTATATACCGGAAGCAGCCTGCTTATGAATAAACATCTCCTATTCGTTGTAGCCGTTTTGCTAATGTAAGGGCCCAAGATACGGCCCTTGTGGCTCCAAAACACACCCAAATTCCCTAGGTAGGTAAGGTATGTACATACGGAGCGAGCGGTTATCGCCTTGATGTTGCGCTATACTAACGACAGAGTTACGCAGCTCAACCGGGCACTTTGCCGCCGCGCATCACGGCGCTATATCGGCGGATACACAGTCAACAAATGTTTGAGTTAACTTACGACGCCTCCATTCTGCCTTGGGTAGTGATGAGTCATCCCGTCCCCGTCAGGGGGAGCCAATAGGTTCACGGGTACCCGTGGATTTAAAGGCTCACGGGTCCCGTGGTGATGACTAAGCCCGCCCTCTGCGTTTCCTTTTCGGGCGCAAACGTTGCGGACTGTAAGAGACTGCAGCAATGTTGTTGCAATTAGGCAAGAGGTAAATGGTGCAGCGAGAAAGAGGGAAGAAGTAGGGGGCTTGTACGAGTTAAAGGCAAACCGATTTGATCCGGATGTAGTTAGCGTGCTAAGGCCCTATAGGCCCAGTGCCTCCGGGCGAAATAAATTCCATCCATCCGTTGTTGCAATTGGCGCTACCTCTAGGTTATAAGCTGAGGACGAAGGACAAGAAAAATGGAAAGATCCTATCAGCCCGTTACAAATATAAAGCTTGCTGTTCCTCAGTATCGATCACATGTATATGTAATCGTCTGTCTGCCACTCTTCTCCTTGGTTGACCTCCCAGTAGTGAATGCGTAGCCCTTGGTCGCAGCCCATGAGTTGATAGACACGAACAGGGCATCCCTCGATTCGTAATCGAGTTCCGGGGGAAGACAATCGTCAGGAGATGACGTGACTACTTCAGCCAAAGGTAGACTCATCATGACTTGCACGAAGCATATCGTGTT
Source organism: Chaetomium globosum CBS 148.51 (assembly GCF_000143365.1). Taxonomy (NCBI): domain Eukaryota; kingdom Fungi; phylum Ascomycota; class Sordariomycetes; order Sordariales; family Chaetomiaceae; genus Chaetomium; species Chaetomium globosum. The sequence continues at coordinate 509,014 of NT_165979.1, forward strand.
GGGAGTTAACTGTCAGGACGAAGCCGCCATGATAGCTGCGTTCAATGGACCTTGGTGGTTGATTGGTGCCCGCACCACAACCCCTGCGTTTTACCTCCTGAACAATCTTCCTTGGCCATCATCAGCGTCGTCAATCAAGCACTTTTTCCATCTTTTCTAACAGACCTACTCAATCCATTCTGTCGATTCTTAAGAGCTTCTTCCAGCGGTCACTACAGGTTCCGACACTAACTATTGTGGAGAGACGCGATGCGTTGCGCCCGAAAAGGAAACGCAGAGGGCGGGCTTAGTCATCACCACGGGACCCGTGGGCCTTTAAATCCACGGGTACCCGTGAACCTATTGGCTCCCCCCGTCAGGTAAGCAGAACATATCGAGCGCGCATCCGGTCATGACCAATTGAAGTGCCCCTCTGTGCCCAGCTGCGGCGGCGGGGTGGCACAGACAGCCCAACCCCTGAGCAGGTAAGGTAACATTGGGGGCCAGGCGCGCGAGGGGCTGGGCATTTGATCTCCGTTTTGACGTGCATTTATACAAGACAAGTTGATGACTTTTTGGCTCCGGTCCTCGACTCCCTGCGCTTACCATTACCTTCTGAGCCAACAATGTCGTTGATCGATGCCACTAATTCTTGAAGTGTTTTGAACTTGAAAGCGGACAGGGCCCATCCCCTTCTTTTCCAAACTGCGTTCCCGATGGCTCCTGTTACTGGAAGCCTAGCCGACAGCACCGGCGACGCGGACCTTCAATGCTCAGCAGCCACACCGTGGTCGGTTTTCCTTTTTTTCGCCTCCAACTACCTAGCACACTGCGCGACCGTGAAGCTGTACCCCGGGTCGGGCACAACGGACACGGCCGTGGCGGCCATCCTGGCCCTGTTCATCCCGTCGGTAGGCCTCATCAGGGCACTGTTCTCGATCGGGCGCTATTCTCGCTTTCGAAAGAGTCGTAACCCGCTGGAGCGCGCGGCCGCGGCGGGAGCCCTCCGCATGGTGGTGCGGACCGACTATTGGAGACCACAAGAGGGAGACCGCATCAGGCCGGCGCGGAACGCCGAGGGCGAGATACGGCTGGCCAATGGACAAACATTTCCCAAGTGCTCGCCAGACGCCTCAGACAAGGACCGCACGGAGCGGCCGGGCGTCGACCCCGAGCATGTACCGCTCATCGACGATATTCGTGTACGGGCGGACGAGGAGGACCCCGTTCTGGAGGACAGCCGGCGTTCGGCGCCCTATTCGTTCGTCTGGCACGTGGCGTTGAACGTGAACAAGTTCCACGGCAAGGCTCTGCTCCCCTACGGCTACGACTGGGTTGATGTGCATGCCGAGGCCAAGATCTCGTGGGCCGAGTCGAACCGGCCGGATGACCGCTGGGTGGTGGGCCCACCGCCCGATATCAGCTCGCAGTACAACTGGATCCAGTCTCTCATCGCCATATTTCAGGTTGGAAGCGCCGGCCTAACGCTTTACCGGTCCCGCGGCGACCAAATCGAGCGGTTCGGGTACGCTGCATATGGCCTCACCGTGGTGCCGTACCTTATCATGAGTGTCGTGAACCTGATGGCGCAAATCGCCACGGCAGACTACCCCAACGTCTACATGGTTGCTAATGAGGAGATGGAAGAGGCCCGGAAACGTGGAGGCGTGTTTGATGGAGTGGTTGGCCGGCTGGAATCAGCGGCTGGGGCTGACGACGCCGAGGAGCTGGTATATGATGTGAAGCCACGCGATCCACCGGGGCCGGATGGCGCCGTTCAGACCTTGCTTGCGCGGGTCTCCGGTAGCGATGTGCATCCGCCACTCATTGCCTGCACAAAAGCGCATGGGGACTTCCTGTCTGAAGCTCCAGAGCGCGACATCATCGTTCCCGCCTACTCGCCGGTTGAGTTATATTCCTCCCCATCACCTAAGCCTTGGTTTGTGCTTGCCCAGAAATGGAGAGTGGGGGATTTTATCTTGCCGCTTCTGCTGAGCGGCCTGTCCCTGGTCGTGATCGGGGCGCTCACCAAGTTTGACAGCGGGAGGAGCACAACGGACCAACGCGGATGGATTCTAAGTTGGGTGGTTGTTGGCATCGCCGGCGGATGGCATGTGGACAGCTTGACTCTTTGTTTCAATATGTTTGCCAAAGTTGGGCTTGGAGGTCCGAGCCTGTTGCGAGTCACGGTTGTGCTTACATTGCTGGGAGGTGGTTTGTTTATCCTTTTAGCTGGCCTTTTCTGCGTCCCAGCAATAGGCGGCTTTGTGGTCGTAGCGGGCATGCTTAGAGAGACTGGAATTTGCGAGGCTAAATAGACGTATAGTTAGTTAAATAGTTAACGTGAAGTACCGGCGGAAGGTATTTTTGGGAGAACCAGCCGGCCGAACCCCCTAGTTATCAAGATCAACTTTTCTGAGAGGGGTGTCAGCATGCTGTAAACGTTGCCAGCTCGGCGGGCGAACCATATGAGCAAGTCCCATCGTCCTAGAAAATATTAGGGTCCCTGACTCTCTGCTGGGCTCATCCCTACGAACCCCCACAGCCCACCGAGGTTTCATATTCTCCAGTAACAACAAATAATGAGAGGGACATGCAAACCATCATGGTGCCAAATCAATATCTAATAGTTAACACAAACCGGAGATCCTTGCGGTCTCATGATTTATATACCGACAACAACCTTCTTACCAATTGACATATCCTATTTCGTTGTCCATCAATACGAACAAGCACAGATAAGAATAGAGAAGCCCTGCAGTCTTTGTTGCACTGATCCAAGGTCACCATCACACGGCCCAAAAAACGGTTAGCTCAGGGTGGCCCTTGTGGCTCCAAGAGACACACAAATATACCACACTTTCGCCTCTGAATCACCACATACGACCATACCTACTTGAAAATACGGGATCCCGTCCGCTCTCCCTTAGTCAAACAAGTAAGGGCCAGATCAGTAGTTGGGTCGGTGACGACCAGCGAATCCCTGGTGTTGTATGTTTTTGAATTTTTGTTGCTCCTCCCAGGCTCATCCCTACCACTTGGACAAACCCACCCATAACCCACCCAGTCTCCACATTCTCTGACAACAACACATCAACGAACCGAGTCGATATCTAGCACAAACTGAAGATCCTAGCAGAGCCCACAGTCAGTTTGAACCCTCGTTAATCTCCCCGGCCAACGCGGAGGTGTGTGTCTTACATCCAACGTCTCTGACCCTTCATCACGCGACGCACTATCCAGCGTGAACTTGGCCAAACCTCGCTTCCTCTTTTGAATCTGGACAATGTTCTATCCTCACGAGTTAGCAAACCCAAACAACCCCGTCACCTCGACCTGTCCCCGCCTCGGGCCGTTCAACTGACTTCCTCAACCGAGTTCTTGACCACATATCTGATGATGGTGACGGCCCGTGTCTGGCCCATTCTGACTGCCCCGGCGATCGCTTGCTCCTCGACCGAGGGATTCCACTGCGGCTCGACGATGTGCACGTAGTTTGCGGCTGTTAAGTTTAATATGTGCGTGTTGACTGTGTTAAGTTGGGCTGCGTGTTGGTTCGGGGGTGGGAGCTGGTTACTAGTACTCACCCGACAGCGCCGGTCTGGACCGTCATTAGAAGGATGGGCACGTCTGTGGCCTGGAACTGTTCGAGGATGTGGAGCCTCGTGGTGTAGTTGACACTGCCGTCGATTCTTAGGCATCTATCTGCCCTTGGGGTGCTGTTCCAACAGGTCCAGGGTTGTGACCCAGGATGAAAAAACAAGGCTGGTAAGTCGAGACTTGGTTAGGTAGCAAGTCCTTCGGATTTGAGGATGGGCCTTCCGTACCTCTTGGATCCATGCTTCATGTGATTTAGGCGGTGTACCAACGCTTGGATCTTGCTCGAAAGGGCCAAGCCCGATGCTTGGTTGCCTTCTAAATTCCCCTCTGATGACAACATATTGGATGCGGGTATCAAAGATGCCATTACCAAATCTGCCGATGGCTTCTGGGGCAAAGGGCCGAGGTGAATGGTCGATCCACGAGGCGCGAAAGAACAGCCCTCCACGTTGCAATGGCCAACGATGACTTGGATATTGTTCGGTTGCTCATCGACCATGGTGCAGATGTCTCTGCCCCTGACAAAGCCAAAACCAATTCTAATGACCCGCTTAATATTGCAGTCGATAAGCGGAACCCGGAATTGGTCACTCTAATTCTAGACCAGCTCAAACGCGACGCTGGCTTCTTGGTTCACGACAACACATTGCAGAGAGTCATCCAACTTGGACACCGAGCCATGCTCAAAGCTTTTTTGCAATCCGGATGCGTCGTAGTAGAACAAATGCATCTTTTTAGGGCGGTCGTCATGAGAGACCAAAAAATGCTAGAGATGTTGGTTAAGAGCCGTTAATCGTGCTGGCTGTCCAAAGCTGGACCAGCCAACGCGGTCGAGCTCCTGCTGTCAACTGGGCGACTTGAAATTACTGACAACGAGTCAATTATGAAAGCGCTTAGGGGCAGGAGACCGCTAATAGCTGATGCCATTCTGCGATATCGAAACTTGCGGCTGACAGATGGTCAGCTCATAGAATGTGGAGACTCTGCCCGCTTTCTGGGCTTTGAAGACGTTGCGGCAGTCATTGACAAAATTAGAGGAGTCCAACGTAAGTTGCTTAGGTCCGGACAATCTCCCTGCTGGGCACGGATCTGCAACTGACGTTGATTCTGTCTGGATCAAGCGGGAGGCGCTGGATACAAAGAACAGGAACACCGACGGCCGAACAGAAAGGAATGTGGGTTAAACATATCCTATCGCTCCCGGGCTGGGTTTCGGGTTCGCTAACGGAAGAAAGCACAACCATGGCATATGGGGCTCATGGTTCTAGAGCAACAAAATAAGAAGGCACTATTACAAGCATGGGAGGATCAAGCAGAAGTTGCCGCCGCCGCTGCTGCTGCCGCTTACACACCAGCTCAGGCGCGGCCAAAACAATAAAACGATACCCACCGACGAGGAGGGACAGGACGGACTCCTTTGCTCGACATGGCCGAAAAGATTGTGTGCTTCAGGCAACTACATCATATACAGTTGAGTTCCTAAAGCCCAACGCAATACCCGGCCTTTCCCGGCCTTTCCCGGCCGATAAAGCTTCCAGTCCTTCGGTGCTCCCGGATGGAGGTCAATAAGCCAATATAACAGAACAGGGAGTAAAGAGACATTGAATGGTTGCCCTGGATTCAATCCCAGCCTTTATAGATTCAGTTTGCCGGAACGTGCATGAAAGTGAATCCGATTAATGCACCCCACTGATGAATGGTTGAGTAGGTACCTACCTAGGTAGTGTGTGGTTGAGCTTTTCGACCTTTTTTCTTTTTTTTTTTGGTTGACCAGTTCTTCAGGAACACGTTACTTCGCCCCGAACCCGAGAAGTATAAAGAGTCCGTCACTGTTTAATGATGTACTAGTGGAAATACTAGGCAATGGTTGCCCGGTGATCCCGGCCCGATCTTCTTGCGGGTGGGTGTGTACACATACCTGAGCCATAGGGAGCTCCCCTCCACCCCACGTTCCACCAACCACCCCACCTTAACGACCCCGCTACCCCTCCATCCCGAACCCTAAGTGCTTCCCAAACAGCACTCCATCGTCTGAACAACGTCTTTAACTTCAGGCACCACACCTTCACCTTCAGACGACAGACGCAAAAATGGCAGACATCGACCTCCAAGCAGTGCACAACACGCTCGTGGCGGTCGCCTTTGAGGCGGGGCGCATGATCCTAGCCGCCAACCCCAACAAAATCTCAACCGACACCAAGCTAAACGGTTCGCCCCCTTTCCATACTCCCTCCCCCTTTTCCCAAGCCCCCTTCCCTTCCAACCCTCCCCCTCCCGGCGAGGCAACTTACCAAAAGACCCCCCCAAAAAAAAGACCCCAAAAAAAAACAATAAAAGCCCAAACCACCCCCCAACCAACCGCGGGCTAATAGCTCCTCCTCCCAGCCGTCGACATCGTCACCGAAACCGACCAAGCCGTCGAGCGCATGGTGCTGGCCCGCCTCCGCGCCGCCCAACCCACCTTCGCCTTCGTCGGCGAAGAGAGCTACCAGCCCGGCGTGACGCGCGTCACCGACGCGCCCACCTTCATCGTCGACCCCATCGACGGCACCACCAACTTTGTGCACGGCTTCCCCAACGCGTGCATCTCGCTGGGCGTGGCGGTCGGCCGCGTGCCTGTGGTCGGGGTGGTGTATAACCCGTTTCAGGATCTGTTGTTTACTGGGGTGAAGGGCGGGGGTGCGTGGATGCAGAGGAATGCGTCGTTGGAGGTGGGGAAGGGGCAGGGGGAGAGGGTCCGGTTGCCGTTGGCGGGGACGCCGGCGCCGGCGTTGGGCGGGTTGAGTAGTGCGTTGGTGTCGATTGAGTGGGGGAGTCAGAGGGAGGGGGAGAATTTTGAGGTGAAGGCGAGGACGTTTCGGAAGTTGGCGGCGGCGAAGGAGGGGGGTGGCGGTATGATTGGGGGGATGAGGTCGTTGGGCAGCGCGGCGCTGAATTTGTGCGCCTGTGCGGCCGGCCAGTTGGATATGTACTGGGAGGGGGGTTGTTACGCGTGGGATGTGGCTGCGGGGTGGTGTATCCTCACCGAGGCGGGCGGCCGCATGGTGAGCGGCAACCCCGGCGAGTGGGAGACTACCGTCGACTCGCGCGTGTACCTGGCGGTCAGGGGCGCGAGCAGCGGGCAGGAGGAGCTTGTGAAGGAGTTCTGGGACATTATTGGGGACGGCCGGATGGATTACAAGCACTAGATGTTTGGTTACAAGCATTAGATGTAGCCAGCTTTTAAACAGACAGAGATGCATCCGTTGATAGACTCGACAATAGACCAATGCAGGTTCGTTACGGCATGGCATCTTAAGGATGCTCGGAAGGAACCTCAGGTCTCTGTGGGGGAGTATTAGGAGCATCTAGCCCGTCGGTAGGCTTGCGGTTTCGCCCCGTCATCGGCGATTCTGGTCTGAATCACAATCATCGGCTGACGCGGCAGTCAGTCGCCGTGATGGCTCGAGGGGCCACCGTGCTGATCTGGGTGATGGGTGATCTCAAGCAACCCGAGAATTATTCCCACGCACCGCCAACATTCTCACAATCGCTCCTCGGCGTAGTTTCTGGACTTTCGCCGCATTCTAATCGTATTGAACAATGCAATGGGTATGTCCAGTCACAGGCAGGGATGGGGCATTGCCAGGCTTTCGGCTGTGTTACGCCTCTCTCGGGCTTTCAAAAGACTGTGTAGCCCCGTTGTCTCCGGCTTCCTGAAACCTGTCAAAGGGTGGATGAGACAAAGGCTTGCTCAGCTCCCGCTGATTTATGCTCTGTGAAGACAATGACCAGACTGACAAGCGGTTTCAGCTCCTGCAGAGTGTTCTGCACCCACAGCACTTTGCAGAAGCAAAAGCAGTTGGCAGTCACAACAACGCGATCCTTGGACGCAGTATGTCACCGGCTTCCCCTAATGGGATTGCAGGGGGTCGTTCTTGGGCAACCAGGTTCCTCCCATCGAATTCTGGCATCTTCTCCAAAGCATTCCGGTCCGTCTCACAAAGCCATTCCTCCTGCATTCTCAGAAGCCGGGTGGCGCACCCGAGGTGAAACACCGTCCGATGACTTGCTCCTCGTTTTCATCCCACATGACGCTCGCGGTGATGTCAACAGCGCCACCCATTCCGCGAGGTACACAGTGCGAGTCCGGAATTGACTTGATCCTCGAGGAGGTTCCGCGGATGAGACGGCAGTACTCGGCTAAACAGGGCGCATGCCGGACGGCGTCGTGCATATGTGGGCCACACACCCAAGTTCGAGCCGCAAGCGTGCAGTAAAAGAGGGGGCCAATAGCGTTCTTTGACCAGGCCCAGAACGACAAGTCTCTCCACACAAGCGCTCGCGGCGAGACTCGTCGTTCTTCTTTCCCCGAGCTGGACAATTCCTGACTCGGGCTCTCGTTATCAGAGGGTGGTAATGTCGGAAGCAGCTCACATGTCGCATCCCAGACCCGTGTCGCACCGCCACCGTGTGGATCTCGCTGTGTCCGACACCACAACAGGGAACCGAGAATCGTCGTCTCCACAAGCGCGATGATTGAACAAACTTTCGACGCAGGTTCGGCAGGGTTTAGAAGGCTTTGCAGCAATTCAAGTAAGGTATACGATCTCTATCGCCACAGTTATCAGATATCGGTGTCTTGCACAATCAGTTCTTCCAAACCCCATTTCCACCACCATGGGACCAACACACGAAGCCAAAGCCCGCTAAGGGCTCACCGCTCACCGGCATCGGCTGCCGACAGGAAACAACACTGCACAAGAAATCTGCTGATCCCTTCCTCGGCGCAGCACAGGAGAGAGTATTTTTTTTTCTCGTGGAGCCGAGATACGCGTGTCCTGTGAGCCTGTGAACACCAGACCGACGGTGAAAAAGAGTGATGTGACGGTGGCCGGCCAATCCGAGGGTTTCCATGACGATATAAAAAATGCAGAGTCAGAGATATCGGAGCAAAACCAGGAAGCTTTCCCCACAAAACCTCGGCCCTGCTAGCGCGCGAGGGCTGCAAGGATCGCAGCGGGCAACCTCAGCCATCTGCAGATCCTTGTTGAACGGCCTTGGCGAGTGAACCGCACTGTTTTTCTTATCGTTGCCGATTAACGGAACGGCCTCCCTTGGCGACCACGGGGATTGGGTTTGGAAGCCGGTATAATCTAGAGATAAGACTTCACTTCTATCATCTGGAGCAGATAAGCTTGCAGTTTCATCAAAAACATAGGATACTTTCAAGGACTGAGGTGCGATTAAACCCTAAAAGCCCCACACCGTGTCCGTACAGTTAGTAACTGCTTGACAGGGGGTGCCCGGTCCGACCAACCGAACGCCACTGAAACATTTCATGGAGGGGCAACGTTCCTTTCTGGCATTCTTCCGAAGGACGAACCACATGCGACGGGGAACATCTCTCCGCCAGGATGTCCATGCAGAGTGCCGCATGCAAGAGATACAAAACTGCAACTATTGATGGCTAGGATGGAGGATGGAGGAAGCCTCAGAAATGGCAGCTGCATTGGTAGAACTAGGCAGTGAACGGCCTGGGGACAGAGCGATGCGAACAGGCAGTAGGTAGGCGAGGTGAAAAATGGTTGGGGCCGTGTTGGGAAAGCTGGGCGGGACTGTGCCTGGAACTCGATCGAACACTCACCTCCCGATCCTGGCCGGTCCAGAGCATGGGCCATGCACATCAACCACATGAACCCTTGTCATTCAAATTTTGCATGTCGGTGGCACCTGCGCACCTTCCCCTCTTCAACAAAAGTTTGGTTCTTAAGCTCGGTTCGCTCTCTTTTGTGTTGCCTTTCTTGTTCCCAATGTTTTGAGCCAAACACTGCAACAGGGGATATCGAGTGACTTCTCTCTCACTTGCACTTTCGGGGATAACCACTCAGACGACAACAGAGCGAGATACTGTGGCGCATCACCCATCCGGTGCTGCGGACAGCGTAAGATTAAAGCCATACCGCGAAGCAATGACTCTAACACAAAGAACAAGTCACCGTAACCCGGATGAATTCCCCACGGTCCAGCTATTTCTGCTAGGTAAGCCAGCCACCTCGCAGTGACAACAACTTAAATAAACTACTTCGTAAACCTGTAGCTAACCCTTTCACTCCAGCCATTGTCCGTCTTGCCGAGCCCATCGCGCTCACCTCCATCTTCCCGTATGCCTGGGCCCTCATCAAGCGATTCGAGGTCGGTAACGAAGATGACGCCTCGTTCTATGCCGGTCTGCTCATCTCGGCCTTCTCCCTGGCGGAGGCCCTGATGGGCATGTACTGGGGCGGTCTGTCAGACCGCGTCGGACGCAAGCCTGTCCTGCTGCTTGGATGCATCGGCACCATGTTCAGCATGGTCATGGTCGGCTTTGCCGAGAACATCTGGGTGGCTCTGATCGGCCGGGCCCTCGGTGGTCTGCTAAACGGCAACATCGGCGTCATCCAGACCATGGTTTGGCGAGCTGGTTACGAAGCCAGAGCATGAGCGTATGTTTTCTACTTCACCCCCTTTTCTTCCTTAGTCATCGCATCTGCTAACTGGAAACAGCCCGTGCATACTCCATCAGTGAGTTCCTAACCACCTCTTCCCACAATTCGACCCCTACTAATTTTCGCAGTGCCTATTTGTTTGGAGCATCGGTACCATCATCGGTGAAATAGGATAGAGGTCTAATCTAGGAATCTGCACATGGAGAAAACAAACCTTCACCAAAGTGTTTCTACTCTTCCGATTCCCCTACCTCTCTGAGAACACCCCTCTCATAGAAACCTCAGACGCCATGAAGCGCCCCGCCGTCGATCTCCGCAACGAGAACTACGGCACTATGCGCTCGCGCGACGCGGCTCCCCCGGCTTCGCCCAGCTGGACCAAGGAGCAACAGCCCCCTATCAGCATCTTCTACAGGCGCATCATGGCCATCATCCTGGCCCTCTCCATCTTCACCTACCACTCCATGACCTTCGACCACCTCCTGCCCATCTTCTTCGAAGACGACCGCATCCCCAACAACAACATCCCCACCACCCTCGCCCTGGCCAGCGGCAACCCCTTCTACTCCCCCGGCGGGCTAGGCATGTCGCTGCAGGCGGTCGGCGTCGTCATGGCTGAGCAGGGCGCCATCGCGCTCTTCATGCAGGCGGTCGTGTTTCCCATCATGGCGGACCGCGTCGGCATCTACCGCCTCTTCCTCTTCATCACGGTGCTGCACCCGCTCGTGTACCTGCTCGTGCCGTGGCTGCTGTACGTACCCGAGGCCGCCCTGTGGCCCGCCATCTACGCCGTGCTCGCCGTCCGCAACTTCTTCTCTATCCTGCTCTACCCGCTGCTGCTCATCCTCATCAAGGAGGCCACCCCCAGCTCCACGGTGCTAGGCCGCGTCAACGGTCTTGCCGCGAGCGCCGGCGCCGCCTGCCGCATGGTCGCTCCGCCGGTTGCTGGCTATCTGTACGCCATGGGCCGCAAGGTTGATTGTACTGCGCTGGCCTGGTATGGCAGTGCTGCCGTGGCGGTGGTTGGTGCCGTGCAGTGCTTTGCGGTGAAGAGGCAGCGCGAGGATAAAGGGAAGAGGCCGATGGACGTGGAGGAGTAATCCGGAGGAATGTTGGGCAAAGAAAGAGTGTAGGGAGAAACAGGAAGAGGGAGAAAAATGGTGTGTGGCAGTCATGACGGTGGTTTTTTTTTTTTTTTTGGATCTCGGGCGGTGCATGGCGGCGTAGCGGACCCGCGATACACGGGCGTGGGATTTTGACATGGGATGGCGCAAGGTGCTTTTACGGTTGCTTTATTGGCGTTTTGGACATTACGGCGAAGCAGGGCGTTGGTTTGCTTCATGACTGTTCATGACCTGATGATCACGATCTGAATTTGGTCGGGCGCGGGATGTTATAGAGAACGGTAGATTAAAAAGGATAATGAATATAAAATTGTGTAACCTACACCTCTTTTCTGGGTGGTCGTGGATCAATGCTAGATATCGGAGCACGCGGTGAAATGCGGGTTTTAAGTTGCTGTGGCCAGGGGAAGCCAGCTTGTGATTCGGACCATCTGGGGTAGATACCTAAATAAGAGGATTGGTTTCTGGGGCTAATCGTGATACAAACCAGTGAGATGCAACTTTTGTCTTCGTCGCTAACGGTTGGACACACATTACTCGGTAGATTGCTGCACTCAAAAAGAAAGAAAGGTCAGGGACAAAGATGTAACCCCTGAAAGTTGCTATGAGACATCTCGATCTGAATTCCCTAGCGGCTCAATGTCATGCTTTGGGTCAACATGTTGAGTAAACTAGGTACTTATAGGGCTCCAATCGCCGCCGGGCAAGCTATCCACCACTTCATGCTAGTAGTCGGCACCCACCGCCAAGCATCACCTCTATTTCACACACCAGTAGTTACCTATCCTGGTACAAATTCATTTACGTGCCCGGGGTTATCAATAACGGACACAACTGCACACTACTGGAATTCACAACAATGTGCTATATCCTATCCGTATGTCACCCGCAATGCGGCTGCCTTGCGTCAGTTGCGAACGTTCGGTGCAAAGCAATTAAACTGGCAACCAGGGGGACGCAGCAAGACCAGGGCAGAATCAACTGAACCCTGCAATGTTTGCCAGGGCACGGCAGTGGAGGCGAATCTTCGGGGACAGTGGACACAGAGATGGGCGAACCTCCGCGACAGGGCGGGCAAATTGGGGAACCCAGCCGAGACGATCCGATACCTTCATATAATCCGGAACATTCATCGCGCAGCGTTTGACCTTGCGCGGACAGAGTTGCGGGGCTTGGGCGCATACGACGCCGACTACGCCCAAGAACGACGCCAACAGATCTTATACAGCATCTTTGATGACGTGTATGGAGCGGAGGATTACATGCTCGTCGAGGAGCTTACCCCTGTAATGAGCAGGCAACCCCCTGCCTAGGTACTAAGTACCTTGCGCTGGTTGATCGCAAGGGGTTTTAGAACGCGTGGCCCGTGGCCTGGTGGCCGGGTTAGGGAGGTTAGATATGCCCTGGTGGCATAGGATGACCATTAATAGAGACTGGTTCACGGAATCACTTTTAGGATCCTCAACACACCACGTGGTGAACATGAGTGGTAGGTACAGCGAGCCGAGAATGACTTAGAAGACTCTCGTGGGTTGGTTCAGATATTGAGCGTGAGTTGGCCGGGCCAGGCCGAAAGGAAACGGACTCCAACCCCGAACTTCCTCAACCGAATAGGTACTGGAGGTAACCGCTCGCGACTACAGGAGGTCCACCCCGCCCCCTGCACAGCGATTGAGACCGCATCCGTGGAGGGCATGGAGTTCGTGACGTGTACGAATGAGTGTGTGAGCGAGTGTCTGGTAAATACCTAGGTACCTAGATGAAGTATCCCAAGAAGTGACCGTCGGCAAATGGAACACTTCTGCGACTCTGAATACCTAGGTAGGTATACAGTTGGCTGGCCGAAAGGGACGGACGACAAAAACATTAACCTATATCATACAACCTATAGTGTCAGCCTCCCGGAGCCGTGAGGAAGACCTAAGGATAACTACGTTGCATTAATTTCATAATCTTCTCTGGATAGAGGGGAAGTTGGGTTAATTCTTAGGGAAATATAATCAAACTTGGAGGAGATGATTCGAAACATCAACCCGCGTCATATTCTTAGTTAGGTTCCCATGTGTGCTGGCTTTTTCACCGCCCTCTCCTCCATCGCTAATCGATGGGTACCCGTACCGGAGATGCATAAATAGAATGGTGATATGGCTAGGACCATTGCCATGGACGCGTATGCTTCAAATTTAAACCTGCCACCTCCGTGATCCCATATTGTTCTCGTGGCTAGGATATCCTAGTCGTGTTCTCGAGCCTCATCGTCGAGATATTTTCTTTTATGCCATTGCCCAATCACAGGAAAAGTAATTACCCGTATGGATCGGAAGGTTGAGTTCATGGCGGTCCCACTTGTCACTGTCGATCACCGCCCGTAGCCCGGAAGAAGCCCTCTCGGTTCGGGATGTGGGAGAGCATGCGTGCGTGCGTAATCCTGGCTCCACCATATATCCGCTTAAACTTGAAAGCTGCGCGTCGAGTCGGCCCCTTAATCACTACGAGTCCAACCAAGCTCAAGCCAAGACACGGGCGAGGAGGTCTGGCGCCGGGAAAGCGGTAGTTGCCGATCAGGGAGGCTCAAAATGGCATTTACATCCGGGAGTTAATGTTCCAGTGCATCGTGACCCTGGTCCGCTTCGGCATAGCAACGCGGGGACGCCGGGGAGGAGTTGCGTCCGCAGTAAGAGCACCAATGGCATCGTGGGCGATGATCATGAAACATCTGGTTGGTGGACAGGGAAGGCCCTTGGAAACGCCATGGCTTCGCCCAGCGCCGCGTGTTGATATGGAGAGGCGCAGATGGTGTCATTAGTATGGGGCTGGGGATAGTGTTGAGCAGTATATAGATGTACTGGGACGGCAGCTTCTCGACCAAGTCCTCTCATCACCAACAGCCCTCACTCCTCAGCTTCCATCCTATTGATTCTACCTCATCATGCACTTCACCAAGGCTATTTCCGGTCTCGCGGCCCTCGCCAGCCTCGTCACCGCCCACCCGGGCCACGACGTCGCTCAGGAGGCTGCGGAGCGCCGCAGCTACCTCCAGTCCGTCAAGCGGACCTCGCTCGCCCACTGCGCCGACAAGCTCAAGGCCCGCGGCACCAGCGCGCGCAACGTGGCCAGACGCCAGGCCGTCGTCGAGAAGGCCCGCCGGAAGCGCGGCCTCAAGAAGCGCGACTTCGACGCCGTCCTGGGCACCGACCACAACAAGACCGCCCTGGGCTACACCCGCAACACCGACGCCGCCACGCTCTTCTCCGGCTACAAGTCGTGCCTTCTCACCCCTGAGGTGACCCAAGGACCGTACTGTAAGCTTCCGCTCTCAGCCCTCGATCACCCCCTTTGGTTCATCGCACTCTAACACCCGCCCCAGATGTCGCCGGCGAGTACGTCCGCGAGGATGTCGTCGAAGACCAAGCCGGCGTGCCCCTCCTCCTCGACTACCAGGTCATCGACATCGACTCCTGCGAGCCGATCCCCGAAGTGTACCTCGAGATCTGGCACTGCAACGCCACCGGCGTGTACGGCGGCGTGGTCGCCAACGGCAACGGCGACAGCAGCGACGCGTCCAACCTGGACAACACCTTCCTGCGCGGCATCCAGGCCACCAACGCCGACGGGGTGGCGCAGTTCGAGTCGGTGTTCCCGGGCCACTACACGGGCCGCACGCCGCACATCCACGTCATGGTGCACACCAACGCGACGCTGCAGGCCAACGAGACGCTGGGCCTGGACAACTACGCCAGCCACGTAGGGCAGACCTTCTTCGACCAGACGCTGATCTCCGCGGTTGAGGCCGTCGAGCCCTACGCCAGCAACACCCAGCCGCTGACCACCAACGCGCAGGACGGCATCATGGCGCAGGAGGCCGGCACCGAGGGGGTCGACCCCGTCATGGAGTACACCCTGCTCGGCGACAGCATCGAGGATGGTCTGTTCGCGTGGATTGCGTTCGGTATTGACTCGTCCAGGTCCGAGGCCATCAACCCGGCCGTGTACTACGGTGAGGGCGGCGGTGTTGCCAACCCAAGTGGAGGCTTTGGAGGTCCTGGCGGCCCTGGTGGTCCTGGAGGCTCGCCTACCGGCTCGCCGCCGCCGGCTGAGACTGCCACGCCTACCACTGCTGCGGCTGCCGATGAGACCGCCGCTCCTACCACGTCTGCTGCTGCCGCTGATGAGAGCGCCGCGCCTGGGAAGGGCTGCGGTCGTGGTATCAACCGTGGCCAGAGGGAGTAAAGGGAGAATTCAGATTGTGGGGCTAGAAGCAATTTGGGCGTGAAAAGGGGTTTGGCTGAGTTTTGTACATACCTACGGTAGAATACATGTTTCTTAGCCTCGGATAGTTCGTTCTAGCAGTGTATCGGTTGGCCCTTTTTCCTTTGCTCCCAATGGTGAAACATGACGATTCTGCGTCGTACTCGTGGAACTAGGCACAGAAACGTCGTCTGTGTCTTTGATATTTGGACTCAGTCTTACCCCTCCTCAATGCATAGAGTCCACGCAGTACCCCTCAGGGTGGCCAACGACTTGATGGCCACAACTCCCCGTCATGGCATTTCGCCATCTTCCCATCGCCGCCGTCCCCGGGCGAGCATGCTTGGTTAGCGAGAGCACCATTATCCGAAAGAGTGCGTAGCGAAGCGAGGGAGAACGATACCGATCGCATAAAAGATTGTAGGTAAATTTTGCCCAAAACCAGCAGCCGGCCAAACTCCTGCCCAAACCCAGCCCAGGTCCCTACCAGATCCCGAAATGTCCCAGACAGTAGCCGGCCCCAAAACACCTCGCCCCGAAAAGGCACATAAAACCCGTGAAATACAGCACCCGAGAAAGAGAGAGCGCCGACAAATTACCACCTACCCCCCGCCTACCCACCCACCATAGCCTCAAACCTCCTCCCGGAACATGGACCTCCGATCCTCCTCCCTTTTCGCAGCCTTCCTCGCCGCAAACGACGCGCCATCATCCATCGGCCTCGGACTAACCCCGCGCAAGCTCAAGTTACTCGGCTCGGCGCCATCACCAAATGGATCCCTCACAGCAGCAGCAGCACCAACGCCCTGCCCCTGCCCCGGACCCGGCGACCGACTGCGCGGCCGACCACGCCTCTCCTCCTCCCCACCACCACCGTCACCACCACCCACCGCCGGCACCCCCGTCGACCCCCCCGGCGCCACCGCCAAATTCATCGCATACCCCTCCCCACCCCCGCTCCCACCACCAGGCGGCACCAACCCCAGCTCCCTCTCCTCCTCATACGGGTTATACCCACCCACCCTCGAATCCCACGGGTCATATCCTTTTCTAGACCCGATCCCCCCCCCACTCCCACCACCGTTGACATATGCCGCGTTATACAACCCCGGCCCCGAAGACTTGGGGCCCTCGAAGGCCCCCGGAGCGGTGCGCGCGTTGCAGCCGCCACCGGGGCCGTTGAGGTGGAATGTGTCGGAGAACCAGCCCGAAGATACCACCCCTCCGGGGGGTGGGCCCGGTTTAGGGGGTGGGGAAGCGGTCCAAGAAGAGAATGTAGGATTTTAGGGGGGGTGGGGGGATACTATGGGGGGGGGGGGGGTTAGTTAGGGTGGTTTGGCTTGGTTTGGGGGGATGGGATGAGTTGGACTTACGCCGAGCTGGGAGGCGCGGACGCGCGTGAAGATGACCCAGCCGATGCCTACTGTTAGGAGTAGCAGGACGATGGCGAGGACGACCGCGCCGGCGGTGTTCATGGTGGGTTGGTTTGTGTTGTTGGTGGCGGTGTTGTGCTGGATGCAAGTCGGTCGATGCGGGATTGCGAGGAGGACCAGGTCTCAATTGGGATGCGCGAGCGCTGAGGTCGGCATTGGGAGAAAGAGGGATTTTTTTCGGCTTTGGCAAACAAAGTTGGGTGCGCGATGGAGGAAATCAAGGCGCAAGTTGGAAGTTGCTGCGGCCCGGCTGCGTGTCGCCCTATGGCTGCGTTTGGCTGCTCCCGAAGGGCCCGAAACCCGCAAGCAACAGCCCCGCCGATGCCAAGCCTGCACCGATCGGTTAACCTGTGCCAAGAGCCCGCCTTAGTGGATTACGGGTTCCATGCTTGTGAGGTCAGAGCATAATTACTGTAGCAAAATACGAAAGAAAGCACATAGTATAGATGATGAGACGAGAGCCGTTTACCCATATGTCCTCACCGAGGGGCGTGCAGCATCCCAGGCAAGCCCCAGAACAAGTACAATGTGTAATTTGTTATCCTTACCCTTCAACTCCCGTTCATAATCTCTTTCCAACGTAACCGGGGTATCAATAAAGCAGTCACCATCTCAATCAAAGCACAAATCCCATCTCCCATCCCCCCTCGCAAACGCCATGCTCTCCACAAACCGTCCCAGGTCACACATCCCCCTCTCATCCGCCCCACACCCCCTCAACGCCATAACCCGATCATTCACCAGCACCCTGACCTTCTCCTCCCCCTCCACCCCACACCGCATCTTCTCGACATACACCCTCGCCCCAAACGGTACCGCCCAGCCCGCCGCATACCCCCCACTCTCCGCCGGCTCCTGCCTGGTGCTATTATCCAGCATCTCCACCCCATCATACACGCCCAGCGCCCCCAACACCCCCATCATATCATTATCGTGGCTAAAATCCGCGTACAGCGCCCGATCCAGCGGGAAGGTCTCGGCGTCCCCATCCAGGGTGCGATTGGTGCTGGTGCCGTCGCGGACGGGCCGGCGCGTCAGGCGGGCCAGCAGCTCGTTGACGAAGCCGACGCCCTGGGTGGGGCCGAGCGGGTTGCCGGGCCCGTAGCCGTACCATTTGCCGAGGGACTGGAAGTAGTCGTAGTGGCGCCACTCGGCGGGGGTAAAGAGTCGGCAGAAGGGGGCCGGCGTGGCGCCGCCGGGGGAAGCGACCGTTTCGAAGGGGCAGAGGTCCATGAGGGAGATGACTTCGTCGGCGGTGAGGTTCGCGCCGGGGAGGTTGGCGTTGAGGCGGATGGTGATGGGCTCCGCGAAGGTGGCGAGGTAGGTGGCTTGGGCGGAGGCGCCGATGGTGGAGTAGGGGCCGCGCTCGAAGGCGTCGCAGAGGCCGTGGTGGAGGGTGTTGTTGGTGGTGGGGGTCTCGGGGATAACGACCATGTCGTAGGGGAGGCGGGGGCGCGCGGTGGAGTCGCGGTCGGCGAGCAGGGCGGCGTGGAAGCCCTGGGTGAAGTTCTCGGCGGAGTGGATGACGCGGTCCTGGCCGCCGGCGCGGACGAAGGGGATGGAATCGCGGGCGAGAGAGCGGTAGCGGTCGTAGAACTTGAGTCCCGAGTTGACCATTTGTTGCTGGCCCATGCGGGTTAACTGATCTGAGCCCAGTTGGTAGTTGTAGTCGCGAAGGAACTCAAAGCCCGGGCCGTAAGAGCTCGATCCGGAGGCGACGGCCTGCTGGATCTTGTTGATGAGGATGATGTACAGCAGGGTCTTGCCGTGGGTTGGATCTCTCGCCCCGTGGCGGGAGAGGACTTGGGCAAAGGTCAACGCGCAGTCATCAGGGATGGAGGCGTCAATCTCGGACGGCACCGAGAAGTAGGGCGAGTACTGGCCCCAGGAGTGGGAGATGGAAGTGCCGCATTGGTAGCTCCGTTCAGGCGTGTCACATTTTGGAGGCCCGGGTTTCCTATGGGGGTTAGCTTGGGCAGATGTCAAGGGCAAGGAGAACGGACATGAAGTTGACGGCCAGATAGCCCACCACAATCACTATCAGCGTGAGGCCGGCAATCTTCGTAGCGCGTCGAGTCCCCATCGGCCGGGTGTTCTGATCAGGGACCCCGTTGGGGCCCGAAAGAGGCGCATATCCCGAGCGGCCCCTGCGGAACCAGTCCATGAGCGAGGCCATCTTGTTGCGGCCGTCTCCTGTCAGTGATCGGCACGGCGTAGTCAGTTTGTTGTTGCTGGGGGTTTAAAATCAGGAATGCATGCCGACATAAGTCTAGCTTAGCCGTATTCGTTAATCGTGCGATATCCCTTTGCAAACCCGGTTTTTAAGTTGATGGTCGATGCCCAGCACCGACAAAAGTCCAGAATGTTGACCGCCCCCGAGAAGTTGATCAAGGTTCCGTGTGCGTTGGCCGAGCCCAGCCGAGCGAGCAGCCACTTGGCCGAGCCAAGACGTTAACTGTGGGTCTGCACCTGAAACCCACCACCAAAGCAGCCCACGTGCAGCCCCACTGCACCCCTGGCAGCTTGGTTGACGATCGGCGCTGGGGCAGAGCCTGGCCCCGGCGCGGCACGGGTTTCCTTCCAGGTCCCAACTCGGCCCGGGTCAACAGTCATGGCCAACAAACAACGTTGTAACCTACAAACAACGATCATGGCTGAGAAACCTGCCCGGACGGAAAGACCGGGTCTCGGGATCGCAAGTCGATCAATCCATATCCCGCTTCCGAAAATAGCACGGCCCGGCCGGGTTTCTCTGGCCCTTTTACACGTGCTGACGTGATGACGGACGGCAGCAGCCATTGGTGTATCAAACTCGAGCTGTCGTTGCATCGCCAAAAGAGTCGAGATTGCTGTGTGCCAGACCCAGACTGGTTTCGCATTTTTTTTTAATTTCAAGTATAATTTACGCCTGCACTGTTCTAAAAATCCAATTGCCTGGGATTTAATCACCAATTCCCGATCGCCAAAACCTGCGGCGTGGATCAGCCCACGCCGCAGCCCAACTTGCACCACGACGCCAAGGAGCGGCTCATATGTTTCCCATCGGTACATGGAAGCTTCCTTGTATCTGGCATGGAACTGGAGCCCTGGAGCTCCCGGAGCTCCCCAATCTTCCGCTCTGTTGCGTGCCTCCCTCTCCGTGCAACTCCCCTGAGACCCGTGACACCAAGACCCGCCCGCCGAGCCGAGCGAGACCTACTCGGCGGCTAGCTAATTTCCCCAGCTGCGTGATATTGATTCAAGACATGCACTCGCGGCGGTTACGACCCGTCTCAGACAACCTCGACAGATCATAGTTGCAGTCGGCTGGAGGGGTGCAAGTGCAGGCGCAGGGACATGCTTATCCGTGTATGTTGGTGTGCCAGCAAGAAATCTCTTGAATAAGCTCTGCTCTGTCTGTCTATCTGCGGAGGTATCAAAACACAACGCCATGGTATCATCGGTAGTAGTAGTAACAGTAATGGCCAGCCCCGGGCCATGTAGCAAACCTGTCGCCAAACAACCCCCTTCCTTGTCCCTGATTACCCGATCAGATAGATAGATGCCAGCCCGTTGTCGCCAAGCATCCAGCTCGGCGCAACCCCAGGGCATCTATTTTCCCAGCCAACCCACCGCTCTATATATCCATCCATCCCAAGTTCCATCCCTACAGATACACTGGTACGGGGGTATCAATACCCAGAGTAAACAAAAGAAAGAAAAAAGTAGAAGATAAGGTTGGTGATAAAATTAAAACGCCACACCCACGCTCATCGGCCTCGGGCCATTCACATACGGATTCACCACGCCCAACCCATCACCACCACCACCGCCAGAAGCCGCAATCTCCCTCTGAAACTCAGCCTTATCAAACCCAATCACCGGCGTGGTATGCCTCGTCGACGAGCCCTGCTTGGGCGTCTGATCGGGCGACCAGGCCGCCGTGGTGGTAGGCAGGGTCTTGGCGCCGCCGTCGCTGGCGCTCTCGTCGCCCTCGTCGTCGTCGCCGCCCGTCTCCCACGTGTACACCGAGGACGACGTCTCCATGCTGGTGCGCGGCAGGCCCTCGGGGGGGGCTACGCACTGGTAGAACCCGTCGGATTCCTTGATTGGGCGTGGGGAG
This sequence comes from Chaetomium globosum CBS 148.51, assembly GCF_000143365.1. Lineage (NCBI taxonomy): Eukaryota > Fungi > Ascomycota > Sordariomycetes > Sordariales > Chaetomiaceae > Chaetomium > Chaetomium globosum. Next base: position 529,967 of record NT_165979.1, read on the forward strand.
GTGGTGGTGGTTGTTGGGGCCGTGGTGGCGGTGGTAGTGCCGAAGGTCATGGTGGTGGGGGTGGTGGTGTCGGCGCTTTGTGGGATTTCGTCCGATTCGTCGGGGTTGAAGAGCCAGTGGGAGACGCGGGAGAAGGATTTCTTCTTGCGGAGGGGCGGCCGCAGGACGAGGGGGAGGGGTGGCGCAAGGGGCCGCTCGAGACGCTCGGAGCCCTTCTCGGGCGAGCTGGCGCGGCGGCGGGCGCTGGCGAAGAAAGAGGGTTGCGGGGGTTGGGACTGCGCAGCTGCGGTGAGGCTCAGTGTCTTTTCTTGCACTGTCATGCTGGCTACCCGCGACGGCGCGATGCGAGGGCGGTCGTCGAGGCTAAGGCGCTGGGCAAACGACGGGGCGGCTGCCGGCAAGGCCGGGATCGAAGGCATGGGTTCGATGTCTGTGGATGTTAGCTGGGCTCTCGCGTGGGAGGCAGACTGTAACGCACCACCCATGTCGAAGCCGGTCAGCGGCCGGTTGCCAAAGTAGGCGCTCTGCCGCTGCACCACCGAGTTGATCTCAGCCTGCAGCCTCTCCTTCTCGATCATGGCGCTAGCGATCCGTGCGACGATCCGTTCCGTGTTCGGGGCCGTCGAAGCACGCGCCCTGGATTTGGGTGGTATCCTCGGCGGGCTCATACTGCCCTCGGACATGCCGGACTCCTGCCGGCGGTGCTTCCGTGGAATGTGGAACGACATGGTCTGGTGGTGCCCCCGCTCGTTGGTGAGCGTCGAACTGCTACTGGCGTCCCACTTGGAGCTGTTCCCCGTGTAGGCCCGGGGCGGATGTGTGATCTCACAGTCGACGTGCGGAAGGATGGCCGACAGCCGGTTGTCCGGCTGGTAGATGCTGAGCTCGATCGGCCGGAACGAGCGGGGACGTGGCCTTGTCTCCTGCGGAGGGAACTGGAATGACTCGGATTGTAGGTGACGGAAATCTGTTGGTCCTGATATCTGCAGCCGGCGGACCGAGGACGACGATCCCGAAAACCAGTTCTTCCTCACGGAGCTGTCGCGGCTCGCCGGCCTCCGTAACCTCGTCCGCTCTGCCTCCCTGTCGAGCGTCTTCTCGTACGTCCTCTCACTCGACCACGCCGGCTCTGCCGATGGCCGGGGGATGACGGCGGGCTGGTCCCGCAAGACGACGATATTCCTCTCGGCGCCGACCAGGTTCGGCGTACGGTTCGAGACAAGCCGGCGGCTTGACTCGGTCGACCCAGATCTCTCGCGCGGGCCACAACATGACGCAAAGGAAGCAAACCATGAAGAAAATGTATCCATGCTGGCGGTTTCAAGCAGCCACTAAAGGGAAAGAGAAGGACTCATGCCTCGGTGTGAAAGAAACAAAAGGACACGTCCAGCGACCAGCACCCAGGACAAAGAAAATGTACAGAGCACATGGGAATGGGAAGGGAGGCAGAGCGCGGCGGCGCGGACGGACCAGCCATCTTTACATAACATCACGGCTGGCGGTCGAAAGTGTAGCACACTCTGCAGGCCGGCTGAGCAGTGCTGGCTTAGTGGTGGACAGTGGCCGGATGTGAGGTCGCAGGGGGCGGCATCTGATAGGCTGGCGGGGCCTGGCCGAGGAACCAGTTGGCGCTTACAAAACCGGGGGAGGGTGATGTCGCGGGCGACATGTCCACACCCGCCGTGGGAGGCTGACCAGTGACATGTCGCGAAAGGTGCCGCACTGCGTGTCATGTCTCACTCGTTTCTTGGACACCGGCCACCGTCTCGACCGCATTGCCACAAACGTCTGCGAAAGGGGGCCTCGTGGCCGTCAAGATTGGCTGGGTCTCGTGTAGCCCGATCCGCTTATTTGGCAATGGACAGAGCAGATTCAGATCTGAGGGAGGCCATGCGATGGGGCGCTGCTATTCTTTCCTGAAACCGAGCCCAACGGCACGGCGGGCGTGGCCGCGACCAACGTTAGGACCTGCTGGGACCTGCTGTGGATTATGAGATCTCTTGGGAACCGGGCCAGATGGGAGACCCTTGCCCGCATGTTTCGATCTCGGTAGATGCTAGCCATCCGACAGGCAGACGCAAGGTACAGTCTACCCATCGCGCCGAACTGGTGGGTATTGTGTCAAAAAGGGGTTGCGCGTTGCGCGGGGGCCTCTGCCATGATGCCCTTGTGGGGAGGGTTTTCCCAAGTAACGTTGACAAGGGATGCCGAGTTCCAGGGGGCTGTCTCTGCCAAACATTCATTCATCAGATCAGTGTGGACTTGCTCCAGTCTGTTTTTGTTCTGTTGTCAGGCCGAAGTGTGTGTGGAGCACTGGAATGCGCAAATAACTCATGCTCAGCGAAGCCACTCAAACGAGAGGGTTGCAATGGGAACCGTCATTTTGGGTGAGCGAGGTGAAGGAGGCGCCGCGCTGGCTGCGTTCCCATCGCGTTTCCATTTTTTAGCCGTTGAGATGGTGAGTTTGCGGACATGTCAAATGTCAAAATCCAGTGGCTCAGAGCTTGCGTTAGTGAGACAACCCGCCGAAACAAGCCTAGCGCGTCGCAGTATCGCACACGACACACGCAATAAACGACAGAAGCATGATTCTGAAACCGTTCATCCGCTGCAGCCATCCATGTTGCAGGTTTCGACGGCTTGGTTCGTCACTTGGGCTTCTCGAAGGGTGCCATGAGAGAGGGCTGAGGCGCGCGGGGTGCAGGAAGCGGCAGTGGCGGAGGCTGCGGATTGAAATCAGCCCTGCAGAAAGCCCGGACCAAGCCTCCAAAATGTCTCGGCCTGGAATAATGAAAGAGCGAATACATTCATGAATTACATAAACATGGCTTGCAGCGCCAAGCTTTCTGGAGCAAGGTGCCAGGAGCACAGACCAGAAAGATGCAGCAGGGGTTGTTCTGAGATACGTGTACGGATGTGTACCGAATAAACTTGGAGACCAGCAACCACCCACCAAGACCGACTTCGACTCGGCACTACTCGCTCCACGGCCATCGCGCAATTAACCCTCAGGACAGATCTGCGCGGAATTCGAGTTGATCCCATCACGTTGGTCGATTCGAGTTCCACTGCCTTTGAGCACAGGTGCTACACCAGCATCGGCATTTTCTCGACAGCTTCGACCTCTTCACAAGTCGACCTCCCCGAGTATCCGGAACGATGCAAGCCCCTCCTCCCCAGGGCCCTCCCCAGGGCGGGCAGATGCCCATGATGCCCAGCCCGGAGCAGATTGCCCATATGCAACGACAGCTTGCCATTGATGCCGAGAAGATGGGCATGACCGTGCCGCAGTTCATTGGTGAGGTCGCCGTCCGATATCGATACGTGTTCGACCCGAGCTAACGGTCGCAGAACATCTCAAGCGACAGGCACAGGAGCGGATGCAAGCGCAGCAGCAGCAACAACAGCAGCAAGGTCAAGAAGGCGAACATCAACACCAGCACCAACACCAGCATCAGCACCCCCACCCTCACCAACATCAACACCAACACCCGCCTCAGGGCCAACAACAGCCGATAGTGCCGGGGCCGCCTAATCCCGTTGCCATTGCTCTCGCCAAGTTCCTACGTAGCCAGACCCTCAAGCCGCGCACCTGCATTCTCAATGGCGAGCGCAAGGACATGTTCAGAGTAAGCCCACTTCACCCCACCCTTCGCCACGCGCGCCATCGCTAACCGGCCTAGGTCAAACGCGCCCTCCGCGCCCTGCAGTCGGATGCCTACAAGGCCGCGCGCAAGAAGAACCCCGCGCTCCCGGAGATCACGGACCGCGCGTCGCTCGAGAACACCTTCAAGCTCCTCCCGTTGTCGATGCTTGCGCTGCGCGTGGTCAAGTCGGACCCGCACGAGGGCCACGACCACGGCCCGCCGGCCAAGAAGCAGGGCAAGCGCACCAAGGGCCTGTGGACGGTGCGCATCGAGCCGCAGCAGGAGGCCGGCGACGATATGTACTACGTCTGGCTGTGGGAGGGCAGCCAGGTCATGCGCAAGGTGTATGCCGCCTTGGCCCTGGCCGCCATCTTCGCCGTCGTCTGCTACCCGCTGTGGCCCGTCAAGCTGCGCCAGGGAGGGTACTACCTCAGCTGGGCCTTCCTGTGCTTCATGGGCTTGTTCTTTGCCATGGCCATCTTCCGTGTTATTCTCTTCTGCATCACCTACTTCGTCCTGTCGCCCGGTTTCTGGCTGTTCCCCAACCTGTGGGAGGACGTGTCGGTCGTGGACAGCTTCAAGCCTGTTTGGGCGTGGCACGAGGTGAGTTTGCCCCGTTGTTATTATATCGATCCTGCCAATGCACGATGCTAACTTCTCCCAGCCCGCTGCCGCCAAGAAAAAGAAGAAGAGCAAGAAGTCGGCCAGCGGTTCCGCAGCTGCCGGCGCGACATTCTCCGGCGCGACTGGACAGCCGGCCCCCGCGAGTGCTACCACGACCGCAACTTCCACACAGATCTCCACGGGCCCGCAGCAGCGCAACTATATGGCGCCAAGGGTTGAGGAATTGGAAGACGACGAGTGATTGCGGGTTGTGGCGTCCGGTGTGGTGCTCGGGGGTTGAGGGTTCGCTGGTCAGTGGGGCCACACATCTATGTATCTTTTAAAAAAAGTCCTGCGCTGCTGGCCTGGCGGTGCAGGATCGGTTTCGAACGGCATGTCGGGTGGTCATGAATGGAATACCTGGGTTTCTGTAACGCTGGCTGGCGGAACCGCGCAAGCGTGTTTAGCGGCCCCTCCACATCATTATGCTTTTAATATCTTCACTCAGCGAAGTGGTGTCAAAAGATTGCGCTTAGATTGCTCCTATCTTGCCGAAGTAACTGAATACCCAAAGAGACATCCGCTGTCTCAACGTCGTGTGCTATTCAGTCATCCTGATCCTGCCCCTAACAGATAAACACCCACCCAGCTTAAATCTTCCCTACAATAGCCCCCCCTCCCCTTCACCTCACGTATACAACTCATCCGTCAGCGTATTCAACGCCAACCCATCCTTGGCCAAATCATCCACATCAATCAGAAACTGCAACGGCATCTCCACCAGCGTGCCGCGCACCCCGCCCAGCCACTCCTTCAGCTCCCGCACCCCGCCGGGGAAATCCCCCGGCCGCACGTGCCCGTAGTCCACCTTGCCCTGCTGGTACCCCTCCGCCGCCTGCTCCGCCGTCTCCCCCGGCATGACGAAATACCGCGAGAACAGCCGGTCGTAGTCCTCCCACGTGCGCATCTCGTCGTCGGGAACCGGGTGGAACGCCCGCCGGAAGATCTCCGTGTTGCGCCGCGCCGTGCTGCGCCAGAGATCGAGGAATCCGCGCGCCAGTGGGTCTTGGACGAGGCGGTCGGCCGGTGAGCCCCAGTCGTAGTCGTTGGTGGGGGGGCCGTGCGTGACGGGGGTCCAGTTGCGCGTGGCGGCGTCGGGGGGTTGGTGAGGGAGGAGGCCGAGGTGCTTGCGGAAGAGCTGGCGGCGGAGGGAGGTGGCGAAGGCGGAGGCGGTGTAGACGTGTCCGGCCATGGTGGAGCGCACCGGGGTGGGGTCCTCGATGATGACGGCGATTTCGCTGTCGTGGTTGCCGAGCTGGGAGCGGTCGTTGAGGTTGGCGGAGCCGCAGATGACGAGCTGGTCGTCGGCAATGAGGACTTTGCTGTGGATGTAGAGCTGTTCGGAGACGAAGGCGTTGAGTTCGTCTTCGGGTGAGCCGGACCAGGGCACGCTGCCCAGGTCGGGGCCGTTGTCCATGTAGCAGGCCGAGACCGAGTTCCAGGTTTGGTCGGAGAGGTGGCTGGCGGCTTCTTGGTAGCGGCGGTATTGGCTGTCGCCGTGGCTGCCTCCTTCGTAGCGCTCGTTGTACTCGCGCTGGGCCTCCCCGTAGCGCACGCCGCTTTCGCGTTCCGCGCGGCCCATGATGGCGCTCGAGTTGATGCGGTCGTAGCTGCGCAGGTTGTAGAAGTTGATGTACTTGTGGGGGTCCTCGACTCCTGAGCTCCGCAGCGTCTCGATAATGCTGCTGCCGCCGCGATTGATCGAGTCGTACTGGAACTCCATGATGGCCCTGGTGCCGAGGGCGCCCTCGGACTTGAGGTCTCCAGCAAAGGCGGGGACGGCAGGCATCATGACGATGATATGGAACTCCTCGTTGTTCTGGTGGGCGCGGACGATACGGTCCACGATGGCCCGGCCAATTCTGTTGCTAACCGGCTTTTGCTTGTCTGATGTGGCAGTGATGAAGAACTATGGAGGTCTGTTAGCGCATATCTGACAACACGAATGACAATGGACAAACCTGATTCTCGATGTAGACAAAGTGTCTGGCGTTCTTGATGGCCTCGATATAGGCGTTGGCGATCGAGTGCTCTGTGCTTGTACCCATCGACCATTTACAGCAGCTGCTCGGGTTAGCATGGCGGGCAATGGTATTCTTGTTCTAGACATGCATACCTTCTGGTCAGCTGGATATGGGCGCCATCACTTTCGCGGTGCGGCGCCGCGCGAGGTGCTTCTCCCTCGTCCCCAAGGAAGCGGTGCATGTGCCGCGAGAAGCGGTTTTGCAGCCCGCCAAAATAGTCCTCGCCGTCACCCAAGAGGTGGCTCTCCGCGCCTCGATGCGCCTGCGGTGCCTGAAGAAGCTGGTACTTTCCAATGTCCCGCGTGCTGTACTTCTTGTTGAAGATGAAGTTCCTGAGGAGAGGTCAGCACAACGTTAGAAAATTCTAGGTTATGGGCACTTACCATCGCTGGGTGAAGTGGATTGCCAGACTGTCTACGATGGGTCCCGAAAGGCTGATGCTGATATCCGACCATCCCATCCGGGAGCTCTTGGTGCGGTCGACTAGACTTTTGTCAGTCGGGGTCGAAGAAAGGGCAAAACATACAAAACTGGTTGGGGATGGGCGGAAGGGGATACAGAAAAAAACGCACGTTTGTTATTCTCCCACTTCTCGACATCCTCAAAGTCGTAGATCCTGGCGTTGTTGTAATCTTGTCCAGGAAACACAAGATCATCCATGTTGCCGGGATGGGCGTCGGCGATGGGATGGCCTAACTTGTAAGCATGGTTTCATACAATTTGTCTGGTCTGGCATAGCCTACTGTTTGTATCCCATCTCCCAAAACCTACAACGGCCAGGTCAGCACACGATCTCCCAATGGCTTTTTACACATAACCTACACATATCCAGGCCACCCATGAATGCCAATTTCCCGTCGATGAGGCAGAGTTTCTCATGGTGGGAATAGAACAGGACGATATCATCTGCGGTGCCGTAGAGTGACTTCACGGCATCCTGGGACGCCCTGGCAAGATCGAACGTCTTCAGGCTGAAATTCTGCAGGCTGGAATGGAGCTCTTGGAGTCCCGTGACAAAGTCATTGCCACTGTGGTGGTGGTCGGGGTGGCGGAAGACCTTGATGTTGGGATGGAGGGCTTCCAGAGCATGCTTGGTGTGCTGCGGGCTGTCAGTGTCGTCCAGAGGTCAGGGTGTGTGGTTCGCTATCCTACTATCGAATTCACTATTCTTCTCGTCAGTTCTGGCCCGCCCTACATGGCCCAAAGGGGACTGCTCACATGTCAAGGCCTGGGGCACCTCCTTGTACACAATTACGTAGACCTTTACGCCGCGCTCAGCCGCAGCCTGGAGCATCTTATCCAAGCGGTAGCGCTCATTGCGGGCAGGGGGGCGACGCAGGTACAGTTCCGGACTACAGAGTGTCAACCAACGTCATGGCCTCTCGGCTTATCGCGGGTAGCAGAATTACCTCAGCCACCAGTCCAGGATGTAGATGTATTCTCGAGCCTCTGAGCACGTGGGGTTAGCGCCAAGAGTGTGTGATGGGATGGGGGTCGCCAAGTGAATGATGCGAAAGCGTAAGTAGTAGCGTACATACCTTCCAGGGCCATGGAGACGGCCCAGAAATACGAGGCGCCGTCGACATACCACTTGGGGTGACCCGAACTCTGCGGAGCGAATGAGCAGTATCGGTTGGTGCCGTACTCGGCGTGGGCATCGTCCTCGTGACACTCATGGCCATCATGGGTATGCGAATGCCTCTCTTCGCCTGGCAGGAAATCCTCAATGCCCTGTTTGGCTTTGCGAAGTAGCGAATGGAAGTCCATGGCTTCGGTGTCGAAGTCGGGTCAAGGGCAAATCTCGGCGTGGGCAACAGCGGTAACTGCGGGGCAATCGAGAAAGAAAACGGAAAATGCAGGGAAGACGGGGAGCCCGTGAGGTCGGGATTGTGAAACGGAGGGTAGCGTGACCCGACAGGACTAAATACTACCAGGATGATCGGTAGGTATTGCTGCGAAAGACAAGTCGCAAACCTTGGGAAGCCGAATCTGGTTGTATCTGACCTGCTTGGTTTTGGGGATTGAGATGGTGTCTAGTTCAGTTTAGTCACTCGGGTTCCTTGCAGTATCCCCCCTCAGTCTACCCTACCCCTGAGTTGAGTGAAGTCGTAAGAGCTGACTGCGTCGTCGGCACGAGCGAGAAGGGGGCATGGCCAATGGGAACCCGGGCATTCAGCTGCTGTTTGTCTGAGCCGGCCGGGATTCCGCTGCTTGGTGGAGAGCTACCCCATTCCGTCCACGGCATCCCACCCAAGAGCCGGCCATCTTTGGGTTGCCCGTCAGCCAGTCCGGGTCCATTCGATCGAGCTCACGGCATGGCCTGTGAGATAGGGCTGAGAAGGAATCCACCTCGGCAAGGCAAGGCTTAATTAATTGACTGGTCTCGTGCTTGTCTTCGTGCTGTGACTGACAGCGGGAGAGAGTTCAAAAGTACCCTATCACAGATGGGATGGGTCAATCGCGAAACCAAGGCCGGCATCGCAGAGTTTGGCTGCCCAGAGGTGGCTCGCATTTGGTCCTCCATATCGGCTATTCCGGGTTGGTGCACCCATCGCCTGCTATGCACATATTGGGTATTATCCATGGATGTTACACGAATGAAAGAGAGAACACCCTCTCGTGGTGGCTTGGTTCGGTGAAGCGGTCAAAAAGTGTGGTGACGCTAAAACTGACAACCCCCTGTCATGCCAATCTTTTCTTTGCCGCGGGTACCCCCGTGCTAAAGTCTTGAGGCGTCAGTTCCCGCGCAAGCCACAACACCCGCTGCACTTGGCCGTGTGGAAACCCGGGAATGGCCCCATTCAGCCTTAGGGCGGGACGTTCTTTTCCCCTGGCGGTGCCTGCGTTAACAGTGGCAGCGGGCATCTCACTGCATGCAGGTTTCTTCTGGCCCAACCCACCTGTAGGTGCCTACCTACCTCACAAATCGAGCCACCTTCATGCATTCCAGGTTCCCGCTTCTGCACCACTGCTGCATCGGCTTGTCACCCTGCAGAACTCGACAAGGACAACAGGTAGACCGGTGAGCCGTCCTGCAAAGTTCGTGCATCAGAGTTGCGATAGTTATAACATTATAAAGGTACGGAAACCACCTTTCTCAACATGGGTATGGAGCCTAAAAGTGTGACGGTGATGAACCCCCCCATCCACTGCCCCCGTTCTAACTTAGAACCCCCCCAATACTTCCCCCCATCACCCCCAATCCCTCGATTTGGGAACCTTCCACACTCCCACCAAAGGGGAAAAAAGCAAAAATCTTCAACCCACCATCCCGCTGTGAGACATTTTCAAGACCCTTAGTTATCCGGTGTCGGCGCCATACACACAATTGGCCGAGTGCTAAGTTTTTTCCCTTTTGCCCCGCAGACCACTTTCGACGGTTGCTGTGCTCAACCCATTGACGCTCTCAAAGAGGTAAGGAGGGGGGTGTGAAGGACAGGGGGGACATGACATTGGCGCGGTAATGCCACTGAAGAGTTGTCCTGGTCTCAGAAGAGAGCCATCTCGTTACTGCGGTGTATCCTGCTATTAGCCGTTACATCATTGTTAGGGCCTCCCTCTCACCAACGTTCCTGGTCCTGCTCCCGAGACGACCTTACATCCAGCTCACCTTGCATCACCGTTGAATCCGACAGTATCAACGGAGGCTACTAAGGCAAGTCCCTCGGGAAGGAAAGATGAGAGAAAAGAATAAGGAGGATAACCTCCGAAAAATAACATCCGTAGCCCTACATGACGTCCACCTCCATGACGTACTCGTTCTCGCCCCGATCAGTACGGGCACCTGGTTCCCTACATCGTGGGCCCCTGCACTCCTCGTTTCATCACCCAGGACCTCATGTTCTGGTCTTTTCCTACCTCCCACTCTTTAATTTTTTATTCTGCTGTCGTGGTGGTTGGGATTGTAATCAATGTAGGCCGCAGGCGCACTCAGCATTCATTTTGTTTCTTAGTTCCCGAAAAACAAATCTGTTTTTTATATTTCTGTTGTTTCCTTATTTTCTGGTTTTTTCATGTTTATTGTTTTT
>NT_165979.1:540428-608126 GCF_000143365.1 Chaetomium globosum CBS 148.51
GACCAGAGAACAAACCCGGGCAAAAAACCTGTATGACCACGCCTTGTGAGAGCTTCCCTATATTCAAGTTCGCAGAGCCGTGGAATGTTTCCTTCCGTGTCACAACGATGCCGTGGTGGTCGGCCAGCGCCACGTGACCAGGGCGGCGCGCGCTCGTTGGTTGCCGCGCTGGAGTATGAGGCTGCGAAGAAGGGGCGCTCGTTGTTGGTGCGTTTTTTTTCTTTTCTTTAATGAAGGGGGATGGGGGTTGATGGTGGGCTGTGGTTGTTGTTGTTTTGTTTGTTCTCTGAGTGCTAACTACTACGTAGCTCGTCGACACCGAGACGGACAGCGTGGCCGAGATGGCCTTCAAGAAGCTGGACTACACCGAGATCGGCAAGGTGCCGCACTTCAGTCGGGCCCTACCGAACGGGAAGAAGGGCGAGACCTTCTTTTACAAGGAGTTTCTGCCGTCCTCATCATAGTTGGGCTGTGTGTTGCGGGTGCTTCCCGGTGTTGTGTGTCCCTTCCGCTTGCTGGGCGTTGGTGGTGATGGGGGTTCTAGATGGACGAGGCCCACGCTTCTGCAGGATTTCTTACTCTTTTATAATATTCTTTTTCTTGGCTACAGAGCTTTGTGTTTGAGGTTTGCTAAAAGAAAAGCTTGCATCCTATTTCTCTCTCTCCGAGCATCCGTTTCCTACGCCAGACACACAAGTCCATATTTCTGTACATACAACCATTGAAGACACGCCCATGAGCCGACTACTTGGGCATCTCTTTGAGAGCATGCTTTACTTCTATTTATCAACATTCCCCACGATGTCGAATGCCGGGCCCGCTGGACCTCGCCATAGGGCAGCTTCTCCTGCGGCCCGTTTCGCGGCCTGCCCGGCCCAGCATATCACTCGTCCACCAAACACCACCCTCTGACGTTAGTGGCATTTCTGTAATATGCAGGCAGGCTATGGAGATACAATTGACGAATTAGACGCTGCACGTCGAGATAACTGAGCGGCTCGCCTCTGCAGCTACCCGTTGGCATTGTTGCCCCTGGCCACTCACTCACTGGCTGTTCATTGGAATTTACCTGTGATGCATTTTACTCTCAACTTTCGATACAACTATTCACTGTCAGTCTTGCAAAGTTGGCTGTTTCGTTTCCGACGGTCTGGTAGTCCGTGGGCACAAACAACCTTGGCTGATTCTGACACATCAGGATCATGTCTCATCCTGGCCCCGAAAGAGGCCGAGAGAATGTGCGGTGCCAGACACAGCCAACGCCTAAGAAGCCCCAAGATATCTACCCCAGAACTGATCAGCAAATGCAGCAAAGCTTAGAGCTTAAGAAGATATAATCCAGAAGAGCCACCACGGTCCATCAAACCCTCTGTTAAACATTCCCACGCCGCCTTGCAAACCCAACCCAACTAACTACGAAGTATCCTGACCAACCCAACCCCGATCTCGGCGGCCCTGGAATGTAGCAATGTAGCACCCGATATCCGCCGTGCATCCAAGCATCTGACACGAGGTCTCACAACCTAACGCCAATCAATGCAAAAACATCCCGACCAGCTAGCCAAATGCAGCCCAACCTGACAGGGCCGGCCAGTGTGAAAACCTTGCTCGGCCGCTGTGCTGGACGGCACTGGGAAACAATCTAACCGAGAAATGCGAATCGATTTTTGGTACTGAGGTAACGTATATCCGACACATTACCAACAGCTACGATGATGACAATGTACTGCCACGGCCACAGCCAAACCCGTAAACCAAAAACTCCATGTCTACCTACATACAACACACCGGCCAGAGTAAGCACAAACAGAAAAAGAAAAAAAAAAAAAAACAGTTCAACAGAGGAGCGCCTCTAAGCCAGGAATAAGATATTAGTATGCAACACCAGCGGCCTGACCCTCCCCACCCCTCCCCACCAACCAACCAACATTCACTTGTCCAGACACCCAAGAAAAGCCGCCGCCGCCATCAAGCCAGGTGCTATACACACACCATGTATACGGAGAAAAAAAGACCAAGTTATTCGTCCGAAGCCCAGCCCCGACCCATGCCACCGCACCGCGTCCGTCCCATCATCCCATCATCCAAGCTCTTCGTCTAGTCCACCTTGTTGCCGTTAGCCGACACCCCCAAGAGCGGCGCCCTGTTAGCGGGCTCGTCGAGGCGGAAGTGGCCGCCCCTCGTCTTCCTTATCCTACCGCGGAAGAGGGAGAGGCAGCCGAAGGCGATGCCCAGGACGCAGCCCGAGCTGAGATAGGGGTGCTCCTTGAAGGTGGTCTTGACGTCGAAGACGATCTTCTCGAAGAAGCCGATGGTGAGCTTGGGCTTGAGCTTGGGCGGGTTGGCCGTGACCTTGTTGATGGTCTCGAGGATCGAGGTGCGCGACGGCACGATCGGGTTGCCCGTGCTGGTCTGGTCCCAGTAGCGCCGGTTCTGGAAGGGGGGTTAGTTAGTATCTTACTGGTTCTACGCGGTGCAGGGGTGGACCAGGCAGACTTACATCCTCGTCGTTAATGATCACCCTGTCGCCGTCCTTGATGTCAATGCCGTATGTGGTGCGGATCCACTTCCGCCAAAAGGCACCATCGACCCACGCAAACGTCACCTCCTTGCGATCCGACCGATCCATGTTGATTCTAATGTTCTTTGCATTACGAGCCGCCCGGTGGTCATCGCGGTCCTCGGCCTCCTCGATGCGCAGCTGCTTGGCGTCACGCAACTCTTGGCGCTCGAGTTGGAACAGCTGGATCTGCTTGTCCATCCACTCGTTGGCCGCGCTCTTCATCTCCCGGATAGCACCCTGGAACGAGTCTTGGTTCTCTCTGTTCAAAATTCCAAGGACAACGATCCTGCCATCCATGACCTCGCGCGCGTTGGAGGCAGTGAGCTCCGGCACCAGAGGCAGCCAGACAGATTTGACCCAGTTCATCAACAGATGGGTCTCACGCATCTCCCTCGGGCTGAGGGGGGGGTAGTAGGTAGCCCGCCCTTCGCGCGCCACAAGCAACCGCGGCCACGTGGTGATCTTGAACCGGTCGTACAGCTTAGGTACCCGTGTCCTGACCAGCTTTCCGCGACCGATCAGGCTCAGGGGCAAACGCTCGAGGGCATTGAAATCCTCGGTCGTGGTGGCGTGGTCGTAAAAGTACAGGAAGATGACCTCCTCTTTCTCTTCGAGAGCCTTGAACGACTCAGCATCGACGTCTTGAATGCCGCTCGCCAGATCGATGGCCTTTTCGGCATACTGGATAAAGTCACCCAGGCCACGGAGGCCCTGGTATTCGACGCGCTCGCCACCCCGGAAGAAAAGGAAGGTGGGATAGCCCTTGACACCGACGTTCTTGCAAAGCTGGGGGTCGGCATCGCAGTTGACTTCACCGATATTGAGCCGGCCCTTGACCTCCTTGGCTAGCTGCTCCCAGTTCGGCTTGATACTAAGGCAGTGGTGGCACCACGGCGCATAGAACTTAACAAACCAGGGTTCGTGCGTCTTAGTCACCAAACTCTTGAAAGTATCGGCCGTCAGGGCCACCGATATGCCATTAGGATTCGGTGTCATCTTCGGCGTCAAGATCTTCTGCTGGGGTGGGTTGTATGTAACCGTGGCGTACTTCGGGCTCGTTGTCTCTTCGGGCTGGGCTGGCGCCTGGGGCATCGGTGGAGCAGGGGCTACTTTGCGCTTCTCCTCGGCCCCCCCATCCGTCGTGCTCTTCGCGTCTGGTTCGCCCTTGTCGGCCGGTCTGCTGTTTATGGGGCCGGTCGATTCGGCGCCCGGTTCCGGCAACTCAAGCGTAGCCGGGCGTGTCCCCGGCTTGGCCTTCTCCAGGGCATCCTCCACGGCGCCGCTCAAGACGCTCATGCTCTTGACACCCTTGAAAGTGACAATTGGCTCGCCATCCTCGTAAAGAATGGTGCTTGGCCATGACGAGACTTTATGCTTTCCGCACAGGTCGTTGTATGCGACGCAGTTGATATCGGCGAATCGGAAGCTGTAAAAATCGGTAAAGTCGGCGTCCTTGGGCGCGCTCCCGGCGGGCGACGAGGTGTAGTAGAATTCGTACAACGTCTGGAATGTCGGAGCATAATCGATACAATGCGGGCAGTACGGGCTGGGGACATCAGCACGCGTGACATGTAGCGTGGGACAAACTAGTTACCTGTAATGCTTGACCAGCAAGTACTTGGACGCCTTATGCTCTTTCTCCCAGTTGTCGGGGGTCAACTCGAGCATCGGCGGGACCTTTTTCCCATTGAATTGCGTGGCTTCCCGGGGCGGTTCTTCCTCGTCGTCGTCCAGGTCTGGCGATTGCCCAACGACCAGCGCAGCCGCTCCAAACAGCAATGTTAAGTTGAAGAGCCGCATCTTGTCGCCCCTCTTTTTTATAGCGTGGTGAAGCCAGAAATAATGGCCCTACACCGGCACGGATTGCAGGCGGGCCACGGTGTTAGTTCGCAACCAGGATCGAAATTGGTTGTCGGCGAAAGCTTATCGAGGCCGAGGCCTAGCCTGGCATCGGGAACACTGTGGGAACCGACAGCTCGGGCGCTGGGACAAGACAGTTCCGGTTCGAGTGATACGGATACCAGATGGTGAATACGGCAGATGTTGCTCTCTCTAAAATCTCGGGCCGGCCTTGTCTCGTTTTAGGGGGTCATAACTCGTGGGCGGTGCCAATGCAGCAAATGAGGATGCGTTCAGGGGACGATTCGTTCCCACGAGTCAAGATTTCCGACACGTTTGTTACTGCAGTCTGGCCAGGCCGACAGCATTCCGCCTCAATTTCCAGGCATTTGCCCAGCCACTAGCGTCGCGCCAGAAGGATTTCCCACGACCAAGAAAACGCAAACAATCCATCTTCCCTGTCCTGCAACGGCTCCAGATGCCAGCCAGCTGGCAGCTAATGCCTGCTTGACTCCACTCCATCACTCTATCATCACAACGCTCCATCATCGCATCAACCTCAAACCTCATCGAAAATCTTTAACCAAATCACTTCCAAAACAACTTGTTTTCTGTTTGCCATTCACTCTTCCAAGAAACATGGATCGACCAAGAAAAACGCCGGCGCCTCTCGACGACTATGACGAAACGATAGGGGAGATGCCAGCGTCTCTCACCTGCCCCATTAGCCCACCGCTGAAAAAGCGTCGAATTGGGGCATCGCCGCAGCGAAATAAACATGTTGGGTCGCCATCAGTGCCAAATCGCATGTTTAAATCCCCGTTCCAACTTACCAAGATTCAAAACCTGCCTCCAGAGATGAACAAGGATACAGTCACTCTCCAGGACATACTGGGAGATCCACTAATTGCAGAGTGCTGGGAGTTTAACTATCTCCATGACATAGACTTTCTCATGTCCGCCTTTGACGAAGATGTTCGTCATCTCGTCAAGGTTCATGTGGTTCATGGGTTTTGGAAGAGAGAAAACCCAAACCGGCTAAAGCTCCAGGTAGGCAAGCCTTGCATTCTTCTACAGCAGGTTCAAGTGAATAGAACTGCCTTCTCCTTTACCTTGCCCATCTCTTTTTTCCTTGAGTCCTAACATCCCACAGGGAGCGGCATCCCGCTTCCCAAATGTCACCCTTCACACTGCCTTTCTCCCCGAGATGTTTGGTACGCATCATTCGAAGATGATGATTCTCATCCGGCACGATGAGACGGTACAGATCATCATCCACACAGCAAACTTGATCGTCCGTGACTGGACCAACATGAGCCAAGCTGTCTGGCTCTCTCCGAGGCTTCCCCGCATGAAGCCTTTACAACAAGATGCTAGCCCGGAGGAAGCCAAGATCGGTAGCGGAGCCAAGTTTAAGATCGACTTCCTCAACTACCTCCGAGCCTACGACACCCGTAAGACCACCTGCAAGCCAGTAATTCAGCAATTATCCCTGTATGACTTTTCAGAAATCCGAGGCTCGCTCATTGCCAGCGTACCGGGTCGACACGTATTCGAGGAAGAAGATTCAATCACTTGGTGGGGCTCGGCAGCAATGAGCCGAGCCCTCGAAGCGGTCCCTATTTCCTCAAAAAAACCCGAGATTGCCATTCAGACCTCATCCATCGCGACATTGGGCGGATCGGATACCTGGCTCAAGAACATTTTATTCCGCTCCCTTAGAGGTGGCCGAAGCACCACCCCTCTCGCGCAACGACCGTCCTTCAAAGTGGTCTTCCCAACCCCGGACGAAATCCGCAAATCCCTCGACGGGTACCACTCCGGCAGCTCCATCCACACCAAGACCCAGTCGCCACAACAGGCCAGCCAGCTTACATACCTCCGACCCATGTTCCACCACTGGGCCAACGACTCGGACAGGGGCGCGCCACTCTCCTACGGCGACATCCCCAAGGAAGCCGGCAGGAAACGGGCCGCGCCACACATCAAAACCTACATCCGCTACAGCGGTTACGGCCCGGAGCCGCCGACCGTCGACTGGGCACTGCTCACGTCGGCGAACCTATCCAAGCAGGCGTGGGGCGATGCGCCCAATACTCGGAACGAGGTACGCGTCGCGTCGTACGAGATCGGCGTGCTGGTCTGGCCGGAGCTGTACGGCGAGGGAGCGACCATGGTGCCGACGTTCATGACGGATTCGCTGGCGGAGGGGGAGGTGCCAGAGGGGACGGCCACTGCGGTGGCGTTGCGCATGCCGTATAACTTGCCTTTGCAGGCGTATGGGGAGGGGGAGGTGCCGTGGGTGGCGACGGAGAAGCATTTGGAGCCGGACTGGATGGGGCGAGCTTGGGAGCCGGGTTAGATGGAAATCACATGCTTGGATACCTAGGGAGGTGGTTGCGTGGCCGGGGTCACTTCGCGAGGGGAAGAGGTGGGAAAGGGAAAAGGCTAAGAAAAGGGAGAAAGGTGGGAAAGAGGAAAAAGGTGGGAAAGGGTGGTGTTTTCACAGAGGAACACAGTACTCGCTTGCTACGGGCGCCGAAAGCTCAATGCCAATGTCTGGCTGCCAAGATTGTCACAAAATGATGTCTATTCATGTGCGCAGTTCCCCCCAGCCCAGTGTCGCATCTATTCTTGGCCGACGGCCTCGGGCTGCTTGTTCGCGTCGAATCCGTACGTGGTCTTCATCTCCTCGACCTTGGCGACATATTTCTCCTGGGCCTGCTCCACCGTGATGCCGTCGTCAACAGCCTTTTGCCACGCCTTCAACTTGGCCTTGCCCTGTGGTGTGTGTTAGTTTCGGGTGTGTTTTCCGGATACGGAAAGGGGGCGGGTGATGGCTTGCCTTGAGGTCGAACACGCCCGGCGCGGGAGCCTTCTCGACGTCCTCGCCCGTCCCGATCTTGTAGAGGGCTACCGTGGCATGTTAGCGAGTGTCGGTGCAAAACGATATGACTGTCTGGACGCACCGTAAATCTCGAGGAGGTCCTCGTTGCTCGGCTTCGACGTCAACTGCTTGCTCTCCTCGGCAGCCTTCTTGAACGCTTCGCTCTGGGTAACCATCTTGATTGGATTCTGTATTCTGCTTGGTCGCTCTTTTGCTCGGGATCTTGGTGGAAACAAGTCTTGTTTGCAATGGTTGATGTTGTTGAGGAGACCACAAGGGTTTGTTGGGGGTTGGCGGGGTCAGGGGGGCTAAGCGCGGGGTTCTGAGCTGGCAAGGGAGGGGCAGCTTGTGACCGAGTTTGGAGCGTGGTTGCTCCACTGCCAAGGCCGGTGTGATGTGCTGCTGGCTGCATGATTGCTCATCCAAGATGGGAGGTCGTCACCCTGTGGTTGACAGCAGGGACGAAACAAGAATTCGACATGGTTCGGTTGTTTTTCCCTCGGCATCTTGTCCTTGCCTTTCTGCTCGATTTCTTGTCCTCCGCTGTATGCTCGATTGCTTTTACTGGATTTGTCGTCCCGATTTATCAATATAGTTTTCCCCTACTTCGTTCAAGTCTTTGCTTGCCGGCCACTTAACTCCCTGGGTGGCTTTTGGCATGCACCCTTGTCGCGGCCAGATTGTTTATAATTAAGGTAGTTAGATAGATATAGAAAGACTTCGGCAACGGGCGCCCGAGGTCTTGAGGCATCTTCACGCTGTGGCCTCTTTCGTATTAATGCCATGTCACCCTGACTGCCATCCAAAACATACAAACCATAGATTATCAGGCAACTATTCGTAAACCCTTGTCATTATCACCAACTCCCCTTGTCAACAGCACACTCGTCGGTCCCGAACATCGGCTGCTTGTTCTCGGGGTTATCAGCTAGTCCGGATTGAGTTAGCATCTCTTGCGCGGGAGCCATCCGCCCTGGGTATGCTTGGAGCCGCAACTCGACTTCTGTTTGGTCTCGGCGTGATTCAACAGCCGGCATTGCGGTCAGGCTTTCTCGACATCATGGGCCACGCAAACCCCAAGGATCCCTATTCCTCTCTGCAAATGCGGATGTAGTATAACACGAACCTAACCGTCAACCGTATCTCCAAGCAAGCCTAGGAATCCAAGGCACTCATTCCACTCATTCCTTGGTCCCATATTCCGAGCATGTTGGGGAAGGCCGACGACAGGGGAGGCTTGATCAACCGCAGGGGTGCTTTGTGTTGCAGCAGCGCCGTCTCACGACGGCTTGGCGGTTGATGTCAAACGCACGCTGGCATCTCGTTATTACAAATGTACATGCGTGTAGCACCAGGATATTGTGTCAGCTGGGCTCTGGTCCGAAAAAGAAAATATGGTACCTAAGTCGGGGGGTTTAGATTGGTGTTCGGAATCCTCCCGGCACCACTCCGCTTCTTCCTCTTTTTCCTTCGTTGGTTGTGCTCGAATTGGGAAGCGCAACACTCAAGTCGTACCCAGCTACAAGAAGGCGCGCCTCGAAAAAACAAACACATGTTGAACTTCCAGCTTTGGATTTTCGTCCCCTAACTACCCGCACAACTCTACTACCGCATCTCCAGAGCAGTCTGCAATCTTTTCTAGCCCGCCACCATCAAAACATAGCAAAATGTCGAAAACCGTCGTGATCCTCGGAGGGTCTATCGGCGGCCTCCACGTTGCCCACGCGCTTCTCAAGAAGAACATTAAGGATACCAAGGTCATCCTCGTCTCCAAGGTACGCAGTGCTGCCGCCAACGATGGGCTGGAGGGCTTTCCAAGCAATCACGTGATACCCATGGCGGTGACCACGGCTAACCGCCACAGAACTCGCACTTCTACTGGAACCTGGCCTCCGTCCGCGCCATCATCCCGGGCCAGATCAAGGACGAGCAGCTTTTCCAGCCACTCCAAGCCGCACTGTCTCGGTACCCCACCGAGTCCTGGGAACTCGTGATCGGCAGCGCATCCGCGGCGGACTTCGATGCGAAGACAGTCGAGATCACACTCCCCGACGGCACAACCCGCACTCTGCCCTACCACCAGCTTGTGCTCGCCACCGGCGCGCGGTCCCCCTCGCCCGACACGCCCTGGAAAGCCCCAGGCACCTACGAGCAGACCCTCGCCAGCCTGCACGACACGGCCGCGCGGGTGGCCAGCGCCCAGCACATCATCGTGGGCGGCGCCGGCAGCACGGGCATCGAAGTGGCGGGCGAGCTGGGCTACGAGTACGGCAAGACCAAGGAGATCGTCCTGCTCTGCTCGGGCGACAAGGTCGCGGGCGGGAGCGCCCTCGCTGACGCGGCCGCCAACGAGCTGAAGAAGCTCAACGTCACCATCAAGTACGGCGCACACGTGGCGGAGGCACGTCCGGCGGCGGCGGCGGGTGAGGGCCAGGCTAGCAAGACCGAGGTGGTCCTGGCCAGCGGCGAGACGCTGACCACGGACCTGTACCTGCCCACGACGGGCCTGATCCCCAACACCGAATACATCCCCGCACAGTACCTCGTCGACGGCGCGGTCGTCCGCCCCGTGCAGGTCGACGAGTACCTGCGGGTCCCGGGGACGCAGGAGGTGTGGGCGTGCGGCGACATCGTGAGCAAGCCGCGCGCGGGCTTCTTCTACACCCAGAAGCAGGCCGTCAGCGTGGCCAAGAATGTGGAGGCCGCGCTGGCCGGGCTGAAGCCCGCGGTCGCGAAGGGTCCCCCCGTCGATGTCTTTGCCTGCGCGGTCGGCCGCGACAGGGGCGTCGGCCGGATCAATAACTCAATCAAGATGCCGAGCTTCGCGGTCTGGGCGGCCAAGGGGCGCACGCTGGCGCTGCCGATGGTCAAGACCTATATTGATGGGAGTGTTGCTTAAGCAAGTCGTGGAGGGATTAGATACCCGAGTTTTCATGCCGGAGTTTTGCGGGGTGCTAGACAGAACAGTTTATGGGCGGCATAAACGCCCCTTAATTTAGTGTGTTAGTTTAGTATTTGTGTGTGTGTTTGTGTGTGAGGTTTCTATCAGCCAAACGTCGTGTCATGGATTGTGTCCGATCCTACCCACCCAGTCATTACCTCCCTGCCCTCTCATCCTCAATCTCCCTCCTCAACTGCTCCAGCACCTCCTGCCGTGACCGCAGATGCCCCTCCAGCCCCTCCACCTGCTCCCTCACCGTCTGCAGATCCTCACCCACACTCTTCAGGTTCCCCCCGGCCTTGGCCGCACCACCACCCTCCTCCAACTCGCGCAGCTGCTTCCGCTTATAATCCAACAACTGATCCAGCTCGCGCTTGACCAGCGCGGGCTTGGAGTCGCGCTGGCCGCCCTTGCGGCGCTCCACGCCGGCCTCGACTTTCGCCATCTTCTCGTCGAGCTCGGCCAGCTGCTTCTTGAGCCGCACCTCCTCCCACTCGGCATCCGTCTTGGCGCCGCTGCTGAAGTCCGTCCCCGCGCTCTTGAACCCGCTGCGCCCCAGCCGCGTCAGGTACTGGTCCCCGAACTTGGCCTTGCGGCCCGTGCTCGTCTCGTCGTCCGCCCGCGTCGCCCACCGGGACTGCGCCGCCGCGTTGTTGCGCGCGCTGTCGATCTGGTAGTCGATCTGGTTGCGCTCGAAGCTGGCGCGCAGTGAGGCGGGCACCGTACGGGGGATGCGGAAGCCTTCGTGGCGGTTGTTGAGGATGTGCAGGAAGGCGAGGCAGGCGTCTTTGTTGATGGAGGAGCCGGCGGATGGGTTGATCAGGTTCCAGGCGGAGCGGATGTCGGTGTCGGGTACTTCGAGGGATTCGTAGAGGTCTTGGAGGGCGGAGACTGCGTAAAAAGAGGGGGGGTTGGTTAGCTGTGAAGGGTGCCTTGGGGAGGAGGGTGCGTCGGGGACTCACATGCTACCTCGCCGCGCATGTCTCGGTTTTCTTGGTAGATCTGCTCGTACTTGGCCTTGTCGGCTGGGCTCATGTACCAGTCGAACCCATCTTTGAGGCCGGGCGAGTCGTCCTCGTCCTCAACCTGCTCGAACTGAACCGCCTTGCCCGTGAGCGCCCGGTTCGCCTGCACGAGATGCGCCTTGGACTCGGGGACCAGCCAGTCCGGTAGGGTCGTTGGTACGTCGGCGTATTCCCCATTTAGCAAGTCGAAAATGACGCGCATGGCGACGCAGAACTCTTCGAAGTCGAGGTTGCCGTCATTGTCGACGTCGGCCAGGTCCCACACACGCTCCAGTTGATCGTCCCGCAGCCCGCTGTTCTTGAGCACCGGCGCCGCCTGTTCGCCATTTAAAAACTTGCCGCCATTTGTCCTGGTCGAGAAGATGTTCCAGTATGTCTCGATTTCCTGGGCCTCGATGCGCGGCGCCATGTCGTCGGCTGGTAGGGGTGTTCGGCGAATTCTGGGGGGAAAGTCGGTCGGAGTAAGTGGGGATGGCGAGGTAAATTTTCCGCTAATTTGCCAGCGTGGCTAGGTAATTGAGGGAAAGCGTAGGAACCGGCGAGATTATCTATTCAAGGTCGAGGTGCTCTCGTCCGGTGTTGCGGAGGGTGGTGTTAAGGTTGTTGCGCAGGGTAGCATTGAGTTACGCAGCCCACTCGTAGCCATCCACCCCTGTCTGTCGGCTCCGCCCCTTTCTGGGCGATGTCAACTTATAAACCAACCTCACCCGCACTCCGAAATCACCGATGCACTTTAATTTTAACAATGCTGTTGCATTTTCTTTTACAAAATATTACAGAATACAATACACCCAACAAATTCCAACCCATCCGCCAAAAAACCAGCGTGGGTATCTCGGAGGTCTGCTCCAACCGCTGCCCGCTGTTGCTGTTGCAGCAACCCAGCAGCTTCTATCCAGGCATTTTAACCATCCGAACCTTGGAGCCCCTAGTTCAGATGACGCCTGTCCATCCGTTCTCGGGCTACCCGTCCCTCAATCGAGGAGTGAAATGAATGTGAAAAGGACCAAGCAACCGCAAGAGAAATAAAGAAAAGCAACGACATATTCCCAACCGCAAGGAAAAAGCAAAAAGAAAGAAAGAAACCCGAATTGGAAGCAAAAAAAAAAAAAAACCTCCCCAAATCAGCATCCCCTAATTAAAACCCTCATACCCCCCAAACCGCGACCCCAATCCCCCATGGGGCTGCGAACCCCCACCACCACGCCCACCAGCAGAACTCCCCCCCAAATTCGGATACAACAGTTCCAGCATCGGCTCGGCATGCGCCAAAAACGCCTCATCACTCTCAAACCGGTCCCTCGTCGCCACATGGTACCGGTCGCACTGGGCATTCAGCTCTGCCACGCGCGCCGCCACGCGGGGGTCGCGGAGTCCTGCGCCTCGGGCGGGGACCGGGACCGGGGCTGCCGGCATGGTCGGGAATGCTGCCGGCATGGTTGGGGCGGCAGCAGCAGCAGCGGTGACAGTTGAGGGGTTGGCGGCGGCTGTTATGGTTGAGGAGGGGGGGAGGGGGCTCGGGCGCGGCGGGACGCGCGTGGGTGGGGGGGTATGGGGCGCGGCAGCTGAGAACCGGGGCTTGGGGCCGCGTTTGCGGGGCGCGCCGGGCGGTTGGGCGGTGATGCTGCTGCTGCTGCTGCTGGCGGTGCCGGTTGTGGGGCTCGGGGTCCGGGGGAGGGGGACGGCAGGGGCGGTGCACGGCGATGCTGGTGAGGGTCTGCGGGTTGGATAATCCGGTGGGGGGGTAGGGGGTTGGGTGGGTGTCCGGGCCGGCCGAGGAGGCTGGTGTGGGGGTCGGTTGGAGGATGACTCCTGCTCCTGTTCCTGTCTCGCCGTCTGTCTCTGGCTGGCTGTTCGAGGTATTGGTATCGTCCGTGTCCTTGGTTGTTTCGAGCTTCCTTGCGCGACGGACTGTCCGCTCGGATGGTGTGTAATCAGGCGGCGGCGCGAACGACCAAATGACGCCCGTGGCGTTGACCTGGAAAGTGCCGCCTCCAAAGTTGCCGCCAGGACGATATGTGAGCTCGTCACGCGTGAACCGCTCCTCGAATTCGGCACGGGTCATCTCCTCGCCCTCGGTCGACCGCATCTTCTTTGTGCCGTCGCATGAGAAGTTTGGGCCGCCGCGCCTCGGCCGACTCTTTTGGCGCTTGATGGGCTCCCCGTTCTCGTCGAGCTTGGGCTCGCGTTTCTTGCGTGGAGCGCGCTTGTTCGCCGCATCCTCCCCTTCCTCTCCGTCTTCGTTGGCCGGTTTTCTGCGCGTATAGGAACGCTTCGGAGCCCGCTCACCCTCTGCTCCGTCCTCGTTGGCCGGCTTTCTACGTGTATAAGAACGCTTCGGAGCCCGCTCACCCTCTTCTCCGTCCTCGTTGGCTGCTTTTCTGCGCGTATAAGAACGCTTCGCGGGCCGCGGAACAGGGTTGGCGGGAGTGGGCTCTGCGGACGGGTGGTTCAAGGGGGGGTTCTCCGGGCCGGTGTGGTCGTTGGCGGTCGGCGTGTTGGATGGGTTTTGAGGACCTTCGGTGGTAGAGGCCTGACGGACGAAGATGACCGGCTGCTCTTGGGGACCGGTGTTGTTGCTAGTTGTCGGCACATTAGATGGGTTCTCAGTACTTTGGGTGGTAGGGGGTTGAGGGATCGCCGGTTGCGCTGAGGGTCGGCCTGGTGCCCTGGGTGTGGCTGGTGACCGTCGTCGGGCTGTGTTGGATGACTGGCGCCGACTCCCGGTGGTCGTGGGCGGAGGCATCAGCAGATTTGGATCAGAGGGAGCAGGGAGAGGATATTTCCTCGGTCTTCCCGGGCCCCTGCCGGAACGCGGACGCTTGGATGCCTTGTTGGCGGGGTACTTGAGCGGGGATTCGGCGCGAGCGCGCTTCCTTGTCTCGGACGCCCGTGCTCTGGGTGCTCTCGGTCTCGGCCTCCTTGCCGCTGGTCGATAATCGCCATCATCCGGATCGTCAGTGCGAGGACGAGGTCCGCCTCTACGACCCGACAAGCGAAAGTCTTCCTCTTCACTCTCAAATTCCTCCTCGTCATCTGTGGGTGCCTCGACTACGAGCGCCGGAACGCGCGGGCGTGGCGGAGACGGGGGCGGGAGGAGCTCATCCTCGAAGTGGACCTGGGTCTGCCGTCTGGGAGCCGCCGCTGTGAGTTGGTCGATGCGTGCCGCCACCTCTGGGGCTTGTTGGCCCAGAACAGGATGTTGCATGCGGCGGAAGCGACTAAGGGAGTCGGCAATGGGATCATCCTCGGTGAACCTCACCCGTTCCATGGAGAGGCGAGGAATCGCGGCAGCAATGGGGTCCGCCTCGGAGAGATTGGTTCGCTCCAGAGAGGCTGCCGTGGCTCCATAGACCACATTTGGTCCGAGGCGGGGACGGGGGCGCGCGAGGATTCCGGGGCCGGGAGCTCGGAGGGCAGAGGTTATGCGCGCGGACTGGCGGATCGCACCACTTCCCATCTCGTCGTCTTCGTCGTCGTCGTCATCGTCATCATCCTCGGCTATCGTCGGGGAAGACGCCGGTTCATCGCCAGGGGCGGAAGGAGGGACGGCGGGAGCGCTGCCCGACACGGAGGAGGTGTTGTCGCCAAAGATGTCGAGGGGGGAGTCATCATCGAACGGGTTGACGTACCCGTTGTGCGGTGCGTTCGTGTGCGGGTCGGCCCACCGACCGGGCTGGTGCTGGGAGTTCAACCCCTCCTAAGGGTCAACTTGCCCAGCGTTGTACCAGACGGGGTTGGTGTCCGCCT
Source organism: Chaetomium globosum CBS 148.51 (assembly GCF_000143365.1). Classification (NCBI taxonomy): domain Eukaryota; kingdom Fungi; phylum Ascomycota; class Sordariomycetes; order Sordariales; family Chaetomiaceae; genus Chaetomium; species Chaetomium globosum. Next base: position 555,434 of record NT_165979.1, read on the forward strand.
CAGCGAGGGGCAGCAGGTGGCTTACGTCGTAATCGATGTTGGCGTCGGCAACCGGCGAGGATCCCAGCATACCCCCCGTGGGGTGGGCGGCGTTGAGGGCCTCCAACTCCTCCTCCGTCAAGAACGTGGCCTCGCTGGGGACGAGGGAGTGGGCGGTGAAGACCGCCAGGGAGGTGCCCGGGATGATGCCGGCATCGTAGAGGGCCTCCCAGGCAGGCCAGTCCGACTTGTCCAGGGTCGAGTACCTGCGGCCGCTCTTGCCCCCGACGGTGTAGTTCATCGGGTGCAAGCCGCCCGACCGCGGCACCCGAGCCAACCCCAACTTCTTGGCGCGGACGAGCGGGGCGCCAGGCCTCAACCGCAGAGGGTTGATGGTGTCGGCCGGGGGGTCCAGCCGAAGCAGGAGCTCCCCCTCCTTCAAGTCCAGCAGCCTCCTGGCGCTGCTGTCCTCGCCCTCGCCGCCGGCCAAGAAGCTGAAGTCATCGACGAGGTGCCGGCACCCCCCGTCGATCTGGACTTCGTGGAAGTCCGCCCCCGTCCCCTCCCAGAACCCCAACCGCGCCGCCACCCCACGCAAACCCAGGAACTTGAGGAAGGCCCGCCCGCGGCGCACCTCCCCGGCCGTGATGCCCTCGTTGATCGGGCAGAGGGGGGCCAGTTCCTCCGCCGAAGGGACCTCGGCGCTGTGCGGGTGCTGCGCGAGCAGCTTCCCCCACTTCCTCTGCTTTTTGCGCTCCTCGGTGATCAACCCGAGGAGCGACTTGATCTCGACGTGGCTGAGGTCGAGATTCTGGACGGCCCGGGATAGGGGGCCCGTCCGAGCCATGTCGTAAGCGATGGCAAACTTGATGCCATCTGAGAGGTCGCCCCAGGTGGGCCGGCCGCCGCGCTAACAAGTGTTCGTTAGTTTTGTTGCTTCCAAATCTTGAGATGTTTTTGTTCTTCTCTTACCGTTCTCCCACCGGTGCTGTCACCGCTCTCGTCGTCCGAGCGGGCGGGGGAGGTTTGCTGCCCCGGCTGGCGCTTGGGGATTTGCGTCACGTGGGCCGGGCGGGTGGAGGGCGCCGAGGGGGTGGTGGTGGTGCCGACGGGTGTGGTGGTGGGGCCGGGGGTTGCGGCGAACGGGGTGGGTGGTGCGGGCTGGGCGCTCTGGCCCTCGCTGTCGGAGTCCGAGCCGCTGGTCTCGGCGTCCTGGTCGTTGCCTGCGACCCCCCAGCTTTCCTCTCCGTCGACCATCACCATGACCGACTCCTCCTCCACCTCCTCTTCCTCTTTGTCGTCCTCCTCCTCTGCTGCTGCTGCCGCTTCTTCGGCTGCAAGCAACCGGGCGCGCTCTGCTTCGGAAGGGCCCACGCCCTCGTAGTCCAGCGGCAAGCTGGGGTGGGCGCAGTGCCGCGACAGCGCGGGGTTGAACGGCACATCGGGGTGCGCAAAGAGTGGGCGGTCTGCTCTCGAGGGCCCAAGGTCCTCCTGGTACCGCCCGGGCACCCTCAGCAGCGAGCTCTCGCGGAGCCGCATTCTGGACGGCATCTTGCCGGCAGTCTGGTGATGTCGCTCCGGGGGGGGTTGAGAGGGGCGTGCTTTGGGCCGTGAGGAGCTGGTTAAATGGGGAGAAAGGGGGTTTGTTTGTTTGTGGGCGCCCTAATAACCTGGGCGCGCGGTGGCTGGTTTGAAGGCCGCGGTAGCGCTTGTCGTGCTTGTGCTTGTACCTGTCTCTGCGCCTGTGTCTGCGCTTGAACCTATGCCTGTGCCTGTGTCTGTGCCTGTGGCGGGGGGACTTGGTGATCTAGTCGGTTGTGGTAGTGGCAGTGGTACTGTGAGCGAGCGCCGCGCTTGTGGCGGAGAGAGGGGGACCGTGTCTGTCTCGATGGACAGAGAGAAGAGAATCAATGGGTCTACCTCGGCGGGCAGAAAGAAAGGAGAGAGAAAACGGGAGAGCGCGGGGGCTTCCTGGTTTGCTGGCCGCCTCAGTTGGCAGCGGATTGCGTCTTGCGCGTCGGCTTTTGAAACGAAAAGTGAAGAAAGGCTGGGCCTCTTTGTCGGCCACAGAGACGAAGAGAGGATGGAAGATATTGGTCGGCCGGCGAGCTATCGCAAAAGGAAGAGGCGTGCGGGTCACAACCACGGGAAGAAACGAAGGGTGGTATCTTTGTAGCTCCCGTCGGCCATGGAAGAAAAAGGGAGGGCGGTCTTCGCTGGTGGTTATCGCGAAGGAGAGAAGAGAGGAGCGGAGGGCTTCTTGTTGGCCAGGAGAAAAAGAAGAAGAGGGGGGAGGGTTGGCCAGGGAAAAAGAAAAGAGAGGGAGGAGGCTTCCTCTGCGGGTAGTTGTGTTGAAAAGAGGGTAGAGAGGAATTCTTGCTAACCACAAAAGATAAAAAGAAAGGAGGAGGACCTTTGGTCGCGTCTTGTCACGGTGGAAGGAACGCGTTGAACTACTCCCACAAGCATGTGTTCGCGCGTCTTGCCATTTGATTATCTCATGGCGATAAGGACGCGTCTTTCTACTCTAGCACAAGAATTCAAACGGAGGAAAAGAGCTCCTTATCTCCCAGTATCGCCAGGAGGCCACAGCAACAGAGGGTCTTCCTGGTTCGCCACAAGGAAAGAGAGAGGTAGTCTTGTTTGATTGACTACCTCGTGATGAGCTAAACAGAGAAGGAAAGATGATAACAGTGCCACCTGTGAGACCGGACGAGAAGTTGGGTGAGAACAATAGAAGGGGGTGGAACAAATAGGGCCGTGCTCTCACAAACAGTGCGGTTTATTGTTTGGTTGAAAACAAGCTGACCAAGGGAGTTGGAGGGCTGGGCTGCCCTAAAAGCAAACAAACAATCTGCTCTTTAACCAGGAACAAACTGCATCAGTAGGGAATCAAGAGGTCATTGTGGGGTTGGAAGAGATGAGTCACAAGGGAGAAGGAGGAAATAGCAAGGCTGAAAAATGTTTGGACTCAGGGAAGTGCAAAGAGTTGGAATATCAAAGCCACTATTCAAAGACGCCATAACGAGTGGCACACGCGTGGTTGCAATCGTCTGAACAGGGACGCGTTTGGTGAGTCCTGGAAGGAGTGAATCTGCCTCACAACTTAACCATTCAAGCTGGGCACGAGCCAACACCATAATAGGTAGTATAGCAATGGGGGTTGATACCCTGACACTCATAGTTTTTCCGGGCCACAAGTACATGTACTTTCATTGTAATTATTTGTCTTTCTAGAGCATCCATTTCTGCCGCTTTTGATCTTTCAAGGACATCACAGATTTGAATTCTTTTGGGCCGCGAAGACTGCAGAACATGTTATTTACATCAAGCTGTGGACGATCATTCTATTGACTGTTGTCGAGGGTGATAAAAAAGGGGCTTTGTTTACAACCGTCGTGCCCTCATTTGAGCCACTAGTTTACAAGTGTATGTCCCACATACCTGCAGCGTCAAAGAAAGTCAAGGAAAGTTGTGAGCTCCTGTCCACAGCCCTGCCTCCCAATAAGTGATACGGGTTGACCTTTACTAAGCATGGCAGCAGATCTCGTGTGAATATGGTTCCCCTTGGCCTTCCGTAGTGCGCTGAGTTAGTACTGACATTTGGCTCAATCCCAAAGAGCAAATCAATCAAACCAATAGAACATATATTTAGCATCCGAAGGTCGAGTATCGAGGGGTTGGTGTTATGAAAGCGTTGCAAGATGGAGGAGAATTCAAGATGTGACAAGACAAAGCAGCTTCTCCCCGGTGGACATGGCTCTGTCAATCAAACAGCGAATATCATTCATGGAAACGGTTTACTACGGCCATCTCTCCACCGGTTCACTTTGCTACCTAGACCAACAACATAAAATGTACGGCCAATATGTCATAAATACAGGGCTATAAGATATGGGCGGCCACAGGAGATATTACTCGGGCGAGCAGTCCAGGGCTAGACGGCCGAACAAGGGCAAAGGAGGCGGGCTTCGTCATATCTTGGCTCGATGCGTGCATGAGGGTCTTGACTTTAGATCCGTTCTCCAGCGTCCCCATGGTCTCGGCCCGTAAGCCGTCTGTCTTCTTTGATAGAGTCTCGGTGCCTACGGCACCATTTGTTGGCTTACCCTCCAATATAAGCACCGCCCATTTGTTTAGATAGATGCAGCCGTCGGTGAGGGTCGTCCCGGAGGTAGATATCACAATAATTAGGGTTCCTCCCGAATGTGAACCTAAGCGAGGTGTCCTTGACCTGTGACGAAAACCGCAAGGCTATGTGGTGCTCCCCAACCTCGGATTGGACTATGATGGACGTTTCCGGCCAACCTACAAGTCATCAAGTTCTTAACAAACCATGGGGCGCAAGTTGGTGGCGGGTCAAGCCTCAGTAGCTACCTAAGAGAGAAGACGATTCATCCCGGCCGTTCCTCGCCTCGATTCAAGCGGTTTTGTTTGTGTATGATTTTGGGTGTTGCATTTCTATCATCTGCTTCTCCATAACCACAAGGGTCCGATCCATGATACCCGTCTCCAGAACATGAAATCTTCGGATAAGAATTGGTAGGGCACTCAATTAGACGAGAAGTAGCTACCAGCTCCCTCGAGTGTTTTGACATCCTACACATTGTCGGTATTCGTCGGGGTGCACGCAAAGAGATGCATCTCTTCGTTGAACAGTGATATTCATAAAATAAACGGAACGCTCATCAACTCCCGTGTCACCTCTTCGGCTCGCCCTCATAAACCAAATCCTGAGCCGACCTACGCGCCTTGGCACCCGCCTTCAGCTTCTCCCACCGTTCCCTGTACTTTTCCAACGTGACTTGCAACTTCAGATGATCCTTTTCCAGGCTGTTCATGCGCTGCACCATCTCGCTCATCTGCTCTTCAAGCTCCCGGTTCCGTTTAATCAGCGCTTCCTCCCTGGCCCCGGCCGCTGCCTGACCTGCCGCCAGTCCCTGACCGCTAGATGAGATGGGGGAGGTGGGCCGTTGCAGTCGCAGACTTTGGGCCAGCGCAAGATGTGAGCTCTGGGAGTTGAGCTCGAAATTGTGCAGCCGCTTGCTCACCTTGTCGAGCACGTCCTTGAGGGTCGAGTTCTCGAGGTGCAGCTCCTCGACAATGTTGCGCAGGTCCTTGTCTGACCGGGCCCTGGCCAGCAGCTTCCGGAAGGTCGGCGACATGGGCGCTTGTGACTCTCGGGCATCGACAAAGTCGTCTTCGTCTTCGTTGTCCTCGTTTTCGTCCCCGCCGCGGTGCATCGACGCTGCTAGGCGACGTTTCTCTTTATTTTCGTGGTTCAGGACGCTGGCGTACGAGGCCGTATGTCCGCTGGTGGGAACCACGTAAAAAGAGTCTGCTGCGCCATGGCCGTCACGTTCGAGGGATCGGAGCGTGGCGCGAGAGTAAATCTTGGAGAGATCTGGCTCGGCGGCTGTGGAGGTTTTATGCCGAGGCTTCCTTTGAGGCGGCTCACTAGGGTGAGAGGTAGGTGCGGGCGTTGACTCCTCTGGAACCAGGGGTAGGCCGGTAAACGCCAGGGGGGCCGAGAGCCGGTTGATCAAGCTGTTAAAGGTACTGTAAAACCGAGAGAAACCATCTTCGCTCGGAGTCGGGCTGCTCGGTTCGGTCTTCGTGGGTTCGTTGGCGGTATCTTCCCTGGTGACTGGGGGTACCCAGCTCGGATCCCGCGCTTGTTCCAGCTGGTTTCGGGGCTTGCTCCTCGAAGAACCCTCTCGACGGGGTCGGACCTCCAGACTCCCCGGCGCTTGGTCGTTCGAAACACTTGGTGTGAGCGGTTGTGTGCTATAGCTCGCCCGGATGCCTCGTGCCGACGCCAAGTTGCTCGCGATCGAAGATGAGAGGTTGCGACCAGGGTATCGTGAATGGGACAAGGTAGGAGGAGGCTTCGCGGTAGGTTTCTTCTTGGTGGGAAGTAGATCCTCTTGTCGAGTCACCGCCTTGTGATCGCCCTCTTCCCGTTCCTCCTTCTCGTCCTCCTCGGGGATGTTATCGGGGCCAGCCTGGCTTGGTGGGCCGCGGGGCAACTTAAGCAATTCCGACAGTTGTTTGTGTTGCTGCTCGAGCAACCTCAAGGTCCGTAAAGCTTCATAGCTGTTCGTAGTTTTGGAAGCATTCGCAAACTCGGCGGCCGCTTGAGCGTGCTCATCGATAGCGACGGTCGTGTCCGAAGTCTGTGTCGCAATTGCCGCCGCCCGTGCGTGATCATGCGCCTGAACAGTCAGCTACTTAAGAGCTCAGCCGCTGGTAGCAGGGCGTACCTTTGTCAAAGGGGATGATTCCATGTCTCGACAATCGGGTATCCCACCAGAATATCAAGGCATTTGTGAGCGCTTGGATTTGAACGGTTGACAGTTGACGGTGACGGATCGGGGATGGCGGGGAACAGGACGGTGACGGCGTAACGGCAGTGTTTGTAGGGCTGGAAGCGACGGGAGTTGTTGCCACTGTAAAGTACCCCAGGCTCGGGGATTTGGAGAAGGTGCATGGGTACCGACTTGCATCTTTTAGACTTACCCCACTAAAGCGAAAGAGGGAATCTGTATGCGTACTCTAAAGCACCGAGTGTAGATTGAAACAGGACCGAAAATAGCCAAGCTATCAAGAAATCAGAAGTAAAACCGAAGAGCCAGGTCTCTAGTCTTTCGAAAGTAGTTTGTGAGAATAACTACAAGTTAATCATATTCAAATGCTCCACAGCTACCCCTGGAGCAACCCAGCTCCCCCCAAGTACCTCCCAACTCATATTTACCCCTGTAACGACAGCAACTTCGGTTACATTAACCACGGTACGAATATCCCCCAACTGAAATACGGTGGTGGAACACACCAACTTCAAACACATTTGAGGGGCTCACAAGCTCGCCCCCAGCCATCCTGCCATTATCGTAGCATTGAGTTTTAAGCCCCTTCTTTTCTCGTACATTTGAACTCTTTCACCTCAACTCTCAATATTCGAAATCTGACCCACTGCTACACCACAAATTGCCCGATCACACCAATTGCCGCCGGTCTCGGCGTCATGACAGCCAGGTATTATTGTGTATGACATCCGCTGTCTCACACTGGCAGCCTGCATCTCGGACTCAACGGCAGGAGGTCATTTGGACGCCGCAACGCCGCCACAATGGAGACCCCGACGAGCCAGTCCAACGGGATCGGAAAGCTGCTGCCCAAGTCCATCGCAGCAAAACGGCGGCGCAACAAGAGCTCGTCGACGGCCGAAACGGCAAGCATCAGTGATGACGTTGTGTCGCAGCGAAGCGGCATCGCCAGTCGCAGCACTTTTGGCAGCGACACCAACTCTCTCAACGGCAGCCTAAAGAGCAACAACACGGACCCAGCTATCGATGACTTGGACCGGGAATCGTGAGTTATCTGTCCCCTTCTTTCCCTCTTTCCCTCTTTCGCTTTTCATCAATGTGCCAATTCGCCAACCCTGTCCGTCTGCTCTTGGCAGTGGATGCGGAGTACGCGTATTGCTCGTACAATACTGAGAACACGTACAAACTGCCTCCGCAAAATGCCCATGTGTGCGAGAGCCGTATGCACGTATTCACTAGTAGCAGCTCCGAGAGCTTTGGTCCCACCCGGGGGCCATGAACATCGCCTGCGCCTCCCCCAGCAGACGTTTCTGCCGCTGGATGTTGGCCCTCGCATCAGCCTCATCCCGTCTTATTATTCTTCCCACTGTTCCTGTTCCATTTAAATTCCCAAATTCCCGGATTTCCGGATTCGTCGTCTCATCATAGCGTTTTTCTTTGTATCTTCTACGGGGCTGGCCCTGCCTTGTCGCAACAACTGACATCACTCCCACCACTCGCTAGCACCAACAGGCCCACCGCCACCTCTACCAATTCGTCACCAATCGATCACTTGACGACGGCTTCCTCGCCCTTAATACAGGTTTCGCACGAGTCAAGACCGCTCGCTTCCGACACGAACTCCCAAAAGTCCACGCGGTCGCCTATTTTACCCCAGGATAGCTCCGACAGTCTCGAGTCGGCCCCATCTCTCGACCGGAGCCGGACCACACTTGGGCCTCCCGAACTCCGTCCAAAACGATCCTCTAGCCGATTAAGAGACGTCTTTAGGCCGAAGAAGACCTCGAGCGACGAAAAGAGCTTAGCTTCTGAGGAAAAGTCGGAAGACACACCAGTACTCGACCGTCATCAAACCGAGCCTAAGACCTCCGTCGACCGCAGCCGACGTTTTTCGCGGGGCCAACAGCTCGAGCCGTTGAAGGTACCACCTCGGACCCCACCTGGAGAACCAGCTGCGCCCGTCATTGTGAACACGCCGCCGACACCGACCGATACCCAACCAGGTCTTGCCTCGGCTACCGGTCCTCGTCGCCCCGCCGATGCGGTTCTGGCGCAGAGCATGATCACCCAGAGACGGAGGGCAGGCTCCAATGCTGGCCCAAGCAAGCTCTCTAACGTGGCCGCCCCACCACTGACGCCAACGCCCGAGAACGGCCCGGCGTCGCCTGGCAACCCTGCTGCCACCTTTTTCTCTTCTATGTTCTCGGCGGTCCAGAACACCGCCAACTCCCTCACCACCACAATACCCGCCCTTGCCCAGGGGCCCCCCAAAAGTAAAGGGACACCGGTAAAAGAGCAGCAGGCCGATAGGGAGCTGGACGCCGTCGAGGTGGAATCCGTGGCTTCGCAACGACCGTCTACAGAGCCCAAGGAACCAGCCGTTAAAACACTTGGCATGGGCGACCTCAGTCTCAGCCAGTTGGGCATTGCCGAGGCCCCGAGCGCAGCTCCGAGCCCTATCATTGCGCGCTTCTCCGACTCCGAAACCCGATCGAGATCCGAATCCGCCCCAGCAGAACCGCATATCGCCGGCATTGACCTCCCAGAAGACCCGAATGCCTCCCGGCCGCGGTCCGTCCAGGAATCAGCGGGAGGCGAGCGGACGACCCCAGCCGGCAGCGTTTATGAGGACAAGACGGGCATTCATCGCAGCGGTAGCATACGCAGCGCTATTGGCCATCGTAGGAACCGCGGTAGTAGCATTGCCACCCATGGGACCGCAGCCACTAGCACTATCGGCGCTGCCATTGCGGCCGCCAACTCCTCGCTGGTTAACCCAAACATCGGCGCCCCGAAGCTTACCGGATTCGCCGTTGCGAACAAGAAGAGAAATCGCGATTTTCACGTGCTATTCAAGAGTGTCCCCGACGACGACTACCTAATTGAGGACTACAGCTGCGCCCTGCAACGCGAGATTCTCGCACATGGCCGCCTGTATATCTCCGAGGGCCATCTCTGCTTCAGCAGCAACATCCTCGGTTGGGTCACGACGCTCGTGATGAGCTTCGACGAAATTGTCGCGGTCGAGAAACGCAGCACGGCTCTGGTGTTCAAGAACGGCCTCGAGATTTCTACGTTGCATGCGAAGCATGTCTTCGCTTCGTTCGCCAGCCGCGACACCACTTACGACCTTATTATCAAAATTTGGAAGCTTGGCCACCCCCAGCTACAGAGCTCACTCAATGGCGTCCGTCTGGAAGAGCCGGGTGGCGATCGGACAGAAAAGCTCGACGCGGAGGCGGTATCTGTGACGGGTACACAGAGCATTTCAGGGTCCGAGGAGGAGAGTGAGGATGGAGATGACGTCTACGACGAGGACGAGGATGAAGAGGACAGCCAGGCGGGCGGGCCTGTGTCTGACGGACCTGTTTCTGACTTCACCGAAAAGGCTGTGCCACGTAAGGTCTCCGGCGGTGCGGCACCTGCCGAGAAGCAAGAGGACGGTGCCCCAGCGGGCGGTACTGACTTCCCTGGGCCCGCGACACACGCACCCACCGACTGCGGAGATGGGCCGACGCATTACGAGAAGGTGCTGGGTGACGATGTTATCCCCGCTCCGCTCGGCAAAGTGTACACCATGTTGTTCGGTCCCGCCTCGGCAACGTGGATGGGCCGGTGGCTCACCACGGACCAAAAGTGCACTGACCTTCAGATGGAGGACAAGCGTGGCCTGACAGACGAGATCAGGACGCGCAATTACACGTACATCAAGCCGTTGAATGCTTCGATAGGGCCGAAGCAGACAAAGTGCGTCGTCACGGAGCAGCTCGAGCACATTGACCTCGAGAAGGCGGTCAACGTTCTCGTCAGTACACAAAACCCCGACGTTCCCAGTGGCAATATCTTTGTCGTCAAAACCAAGTATTGTCTTACATGGGCGGAAAACAATGGCACCCGCATCCAGATCAACAACGTCATAGAATGGTCCGGCAAGAGCTGGCTGAAGGGTACGTTATCCCTTTCCAGTCCACATTGTCCGTTACAAAATTAACCGACTCTTTAGGTGCCATTGAGCGCGGTGCAAACGACGGCCAATCGCAATTCTGCAAAGACCTCTTCGCTGGTCTCAAGGCCGCCGTCTCGTCCCGAGCACGGTCCAGCACACTGAACGGTGCGGCCACCCGCGGCAAGAAACGCGGCCGCAAGGGCAAATCTGCCCTCACCTCGAACCCTGCCAGCGATGCCGAGGGCGCCGCCAAGGCCTTGACCAAGCAGAGCTGGGGGCTCTTCGAACCCGCACGACCTATTCTTAGCCCTGTCGTTGACACCATCCGGCCCATTCTCACCGGCAATGTTGTCTACGGCTTACTCGTGGGGTTACTGGTTGCGTCCTGGTTCGGGTTCGGCACCCGCCAGGGCGCGCCACGGTATTCCCACGATCCGGCGTACGCCAACGCGCCACAACGGCTGGCGGCATACGAGGAAATGTGGAGGAAGGAGGAGAGCGATCTGTGGGAGTGGATCGAGGAGCGGGCCGGTTTGGAGAGGCTGGGCGCCGACCCGCCGCTGAGGAAGCGGACCGTCGATCCCAGGACGGTGGAGGAGAAGCTGAGGGAGGAGAGGATGGATGAGCGAGAGCTGAAGGAAGCGATACGGATTACCGAGGAGCATCTCGAAGTGCTGAAATCGGTGGTGGGGAGAGAGGGCGCGGGGAGGTGACGGGGGAGGATGTGATGTGATGTGATGACATCTCTCACACTACACTCATTGCGGCGGGGCGCCATGGCTGATTCTTTTTGTTGTATCAATTCTGGGGGTAGGGTTTAAGGTATCATAAACTGTGCATAAGCGGACAATTCTGACATTTACTTGCTGTCACCACTCCTCCGAGTGCCATCTCGCATCTCGCACTCGTGGACTGTCTGGGGACTAAAATGATAAATTGATATTCACTTCGGTTAACTAATGGTGGCCCGTTCGTCTCAGACTAGCTTTCCGCGTATTCCTCACAAGTGGAAAGTCCCACCCCATTCCCCTGTACGCGGAAAAGGAGAACAGGGTCGAAAAGGAGTACCTGAGTAAACAGGGAAACGTCGAGTCCGACACAACACCCCAGTCTCGCAAACACGGTTCAACACCTTGCTTCAGTTTCACTAACAGTAACATCGTTTCCTCTTCAGCCAAATGACCCCACAATCCAAATACCTAGATACTCTGCTATGCCTCGACTACCGAATAAACTGGTTTTTACCCATCCTCAACGCCATACAATGCAATGCAGTGCACCCAAACTCAGTCCAGCAGCAGCATTACCAGTCATTAAAGCCAGCGCCACCCCCTTTTTTCCCTTCCATTCAAACACCCAATTGACTGCCAACCCTCCCCGCTCGTCACGTACACATCTCAATAACATAACCCCCCCACTAGTTAGTTAGAACCCCCCAAAAGAAAGAAAAACCCAAAACACTCTTACTCTACCAAACCTCCGGCCCAAACCTCCCCCCCTCCGGCACAGTCCGCCACGCACACGCCCGCCAGTCACACCCCCTCTTATACACCTCGGTCCCCCACCAGCTGAACCCGCGCACGACGCCGGGATACACAAACCCAAAGAACACGACGACAATCCCAAACGCCAGGCCCGAGTCCAGCGCGGCGCTCATGGTCATGGTATACTTGGCCCACCAGGCCGGGGCGCGGCGCTTGACGAGGTAATTGAAGATGTAGCAAACAAGGGCCCAGACGGAGAAGTTGAGGCCCGTGGCCGGGGGAATCCAGCCGAGGGAGCCGAAGAGGACGGGCAGGTTGATCTTGCGGACGAGGGAGCGCGGGCGGCGGCGGGCGTAGAGCCAGAGCGGGAGGGGCAGGATGGCGCCGACGGCAAAGGCCCAGATCAAGGGGCGGTAAGTGGCGGAGGGGCCGAAGAACTCGGCGGGGCCGACGACGCCCCAGAGGATGGAGCCGTTGAAGTGCACGCGGGCGATGGGGCAGGTGAAGCCGTTGATGGCTTGCGGGGTGCAGAGGCCTGGGACGTGGACGAACATCCAGTTGAGGACGGCGATTTGGGTGATGGAGGAGATGACGGTGGCGACGATCTGGACGATGAAGAGGATGCGCGGGGGGATCTTCATGTAGTGGCCGAGTTTGAGGTCGGCGGCGAACTTGATGCCCTGCGCGGAGGAGATGTAGCCGTAGGTGACAAAGACCATGTTGGCGACGGGGCGGCCGGGGAAGAGGATACCGGCGATGAGCTGGCAGATTAAGTAGATGGAGGAGTGTTGGTTGGTAACGGCCATGATAATGCCGATGGGGATGAAGAGGATGGTGCAGATGGCGAGCGCGAGGAGGAGGCCGTACCAGGGGAGGTGAATCGGGTAGCTGGGCTGTTAGCAACCGGTCAAACCGCACACTCTCGCATCAATGGGAAAACTCACTACTCGACGACGAAGATGCCAATCGCCGTCATCGAGACGAAGGTCATAAGATACCACATCATCGGGGCATCCTTGTACCTCCTCATCAAGCGATTGTGGACATCCTCGCGACTCATTATGTTGTCGATGCTCATCGAGGACCTGTTTGCTCTCCGGTCTCGGCCATTAGACGATGCAGTCAATCTCTCACTCGGCTCAGACACCGGTCGATATGTACCCTTCTGTTCCCCAGAGGTTTCCTCCAGCGACCGCTTCCACTGCGTCCATATGTCCTTCCCATGCCAACAGGCGGTGTGCGTCAAAAGTGCCGCCAATCCCGCGAACTGCACGCCATAGCTCAGCACATACGTGATGGGCAGGAACACGCGGCTGTACTTGGCGTAGGCCTCTCGGTCGAACATGAAGTCCTTTGTCAACACCTTGCTCACATCGTACACCTTCCCGGTGTTGTCAAACACGGCCGCCGACAGGATCGGCATATACGACGAGTACAGCCAGTTGCTGTAGTACGCAATAGGCGCGACAATCCACATCACCACCACGAGGCCGCCAACCACATTCATGGCTGCCCAGAACGGGGTGAGCAGCGGCGAACCGATGTAGGCGACCTGCGCCCAGTCAAAGGTCAACGGGAACAGCCCCAATCCCGAGACGACGCCGAACAGATTGGCGAGGACGACATTGTCAGGAGCAAACCAGGTGATCACGTTGAAGTAACTCAGCGCCGGCATCAGCAGCCCCGGCAAAAAGTAAAAAAGAAACGCGCCCAGCCAGACGGCGTAGAAGAACTTCCACCTGCTGATCTTCCAGCCGTTGGCCTCCTTGTTCTCCTCCTTGTGGAGGGTGGTGAACATGGCTGCCGACATGAGGGTTCCCGGCCATATCATGCCGCTCGGGCGGACCAAAAAGCGCCGCGTCAGGCCGGCAAAGGTGTATCCCAGTATCTGGGTAGATATTGTCAGCAGGAGCTGGTATACGACACTAGCCTCCTGCTTGTAGAACTGTGTTTGCTCGACGATGACGTCGGTCGCAAAGGCAAAACCAAACGACACATTGCTGCTGACATAAACGCAACTGTGCTCTTTCTCATTCCACCGGCCCTGTGCAAGCCATAACCGGATCCGATCAAGCCTGCCCCTGCCCTCAATGGGGACGAATCGTGAGCGAGGGTCAGAGCTGGCTACCGGCGGGTTGCTGCTCCGGAACCCATCGACATATTCTTCCGGAGGATCGTCGGATCGTTTCAAGAAATAGTCCCACAAGAGACCAAGAGGCTGTACCATTAACAATGCTATAACTGGCGTAATTGCGACACTGGGATATCTTAAAGCGAAAAACAAATTCGTCGAGGAACCAAGAACGGAGAAAAGGATAGATAGAGCCCACATCCGGGGCGTGTTTATCGACAGGCTCGTGTTGTCGGTGGAGGAGACGGAGGCCCGGACCTGCGCGTAGGGTGAATTATCTGGCGGATCTTCGTCGTCGTCGGCGCCCGAGTCGGACACGAAGGACCGTTCATCGTCTTCCTCCTCTTCGCCTTCTAGCTGCTTAGCCGGGTCGTTCAACAGTGGCGTCTCCGTGGTGCCGAATCGGCCCTCGAGGCCCCCAATAGTAGTGGATCCCCCGAGCTCCTCCGACTGCCTGGGCGCCCTCCTCGAGGTCGGTGACCTGGGCTGGGAACCATCACGGCGCCGTCGCACCCCGAACCCCCCCAATGAGTTTCGGCTCGCATCTGATGGCTTTCGAGACCGCACCAACGGGGTGGTGGTCCCCTCATCGGGACTTTCGTCTGAGGGCCGCGACGTTATGGAGCCGTACGAGGGACTGCTATGGCCGGCGGCCGAGTACAACGGCGGGAGATCCTTGGCCATGGGTTCGGGTGCCGGGTCGCTGGGGCTGTCGGTCTCGGTCTGGTCAGCCTCTGGCACAGTCGACTCGAGTCCGCGGCCATGGGGTTCGTCGGTACGTCGTCTTAGTTTGGGCTCGGGGTGTGGAGGGAGCGACGCCGTCGTGCTGTCGTCGGTCGTGTGGGGTGAAGGAGGGGCAGAAAAGTCCGGGGCAAGCTGCGGCGTGGGGCCCTTTCCGAGTGCGGGTCCCGAAACCAAGGATTGTAGTGGAATTGGCTGGTCTGATTCGAGCTGTTTGTCCGATGGAGTGTTTCTCCCACCGCGGAAAGTCATGAGTGGCTTGCTTTTCCCGGATATCTCGGGACGGTGCGGGAAAGAAAGCCCGAAGCTAGCGCGTGGGGGGGTAACACGAAGTCTTGGGGAAGTTCCAGGAAGGTGCTCAGCGGAGGAGCATCTGGGGTAGCAACTATCAACCTAGACAAGAGAGATGGGAATTGCATTGGTTGGGTCTCGATCGGGTCTTTCCTAGGAATAGACAGTAAAGGGTACCCTAGCTTAATTGAACATCGCAGCACTTTCAGCTCGAGAAATCGATGAAAGTTGGAGCTGGATTAAGATAGGTAGATAGGAAATGGAAAGTCACCGATCCTCAGCAAGAAGCAAGCAAGCCAAACCGGACCCCACGCAGAATTCCACGTCGCCCCAGAAGTGGCGCGCTTGGCATTGAAGGACTGCAAAGCAGGGCCGAAACCGTGTCTCAGTTCAGAGATTAGTTAGGGAGGATGGAGATGGAATGGTGGGAAGTTCTCGCAGGATGGGTATAACTAGTTATTATACGAAGTACGGATAAGATAAAACATGCAAGATAAAATCCCCCAATGCTGATGCTTGCCGGGAAGATGCAGCCTGACGACATGTGGTGTGTACTTGTGGGACACCCGCACACACGACATTCCTCGAACGGGACAAAGCGTAGCATTTCTCTCGGCGCATCCACTTGCCGTAACTCCATGCAAGGTCCCCATCCAACCCAGCAAACAAGTCACTCACTCAACCCACATCGCCATACCTCAAAATCGGCCTGCAACAGACACACGTCGCCTCAGCACCCATGTCTGATGTCTCTGGGGAAGAGGACACCATGGCGGCTCTCAACGTGGCCAAACGACACCTCAGAGCTGTCATGAAACAAAAACTCAAAACCGTACCCCAGGAGTCCATCGTGTCGCAGAGTACGGATCCCCGCAGGCACACCTTGATCCGGGGCTAAGCATCGCAGGCTCGACGGTCTACAGCAGGCTCAAAACTCTCAGCGCTTATGCCAAGGCTAAGCGAATCAGCGTGTTTCTTTCCATGCCCACCGGCGAGATCCAGACAGATATCATCGTTCGGGACGCGCTCACGGCGGGTAAGGAGGTTTTTATCCCCTACCTCCACAAGAACCCGGTCCCGGGCCCGGGCCTGCCGCCGCGGGTGATGGACATGGTCCGACTGCGCGACCTGGCCGACTACGAGTCCCTACAACCGGACAAATGGGGCATTCCGAGCATCGACCCGGACACTGTCGCAGAAAGACAACGGGTATTCGGCGGGCCCGATGCCCCGCACTCGGACAACACCCTGCTAGATCTCGTCCTCATGCCGGGCGTCGCTTTCGACACCCACCCCGACAACGGCGCCATCAGGCGGCTTGGGCACGGCAGGGGCTTTTATGATTACTTTCTTTTCCGGCACGGGCTAAAGGCGGGTTCGCTTGGGCAGCAAGAGTCCCCTGTATTGCTTCTTGGCTTAGCCCTGTCTGAGCAGTTCCTATCTCCATCCGAGGGGGCAGTACCTGTTGGTCCCCTAGATCAACCTCTTGACGGCCTCGTGCTCGGAAGTGGTGAGATTAAAGGCACGCTTGCTCCGGCAAATGTAACAGACTAATCAATCCCACACCGATTTTGTCGTGCGCCTGTCCCGCTTTCCCCTGGTATCCCGTTTCGTAGTGTTGGCCGTGTTTGATTGACGTTCTGTGGAAATCGATTCATGTCACGCTTCCGCCACGCGAAAGCAGCGTCCCGCCACCGCCTCACCCGGACACGCTCTGGATGAGGGAAACGTTGTCGCCCTTCAAAAGGATTTGCTACTCCCAGTTAGCCATTGTCGCCCATCGCCCGCCCGGTAAAAACATACTCCCAATTGCCTCCTGGACTCGGTGTCATTCGTCTTAGAAATCTGCTTGACCTCGACCGCGTCGTCGATCTAAAGAACCGTGTCAGACTGGCTAATCGTCCATCTCGGCTTCGGCAATGGCACTTACGACCAGATTCATGAACTCATCAAATCCCTAAATAGCCCGTCAGAAACTGCAAGCCCCAATGTCGGCCGGACCACTTACACGGATGGTGCCAATGATGCGGATCGACAGCTGCTCGTACAACCAGATCTGGACCGTCGTGCGTTGCTGCAGCAAGCGGAAGAGAAAGTTGATTGGGGGCAGCAGAACACGGCGACCGCCGCCTCCACCTCTTCCAGTCATTGTGTGCGGTTGATGATGTTGGGGGGGCGAAAGGGGTTGGAGTGTTGGGTGCGTACGTTGCTCAATGCTGGTCGCGACTGGCGTGTCGTGGAATCAGAAATCTGGCGGAGCTTCCACTGTTCTGCGGTTGCGAAACGGTGCCCGAGAGTAACGCTAGCTACATGGTCCGTGCACCTGCCCCTCCTTTTTCATGGAATTCACTTCTTGCCTTAGCCAGCTCCGTCTGGTCGAGTGGGGCACCGCTGCAATGTTTAGGCAAGCCTGACGTCCCGTTTTCCTTTGAGTTGGAGGGGACTTCCCAACCATCACCAGAAATCTCGACTGCGCCAGGTCATCCCACCTTCCTTTCAAGCCCACGCCCGTCTCCCGACTGCGACCAGTCATTAGTAGACGACAGAGACCCCGCGACACGCCAGCACCTCCTTCCCCGTACGCTTTCCCGAGTTTCGTCTTTCCGACAGTCAGTGGAGGAGATAAGCAGGAGGGAGGGGCACTTCAGTCGTGCGGCAAACGCATTTTGCCTGCGCCCACCTACCGACCTTAGCTGCCATAGCTTGGCGGTATTTACAACCAACACCTTATTATTTTTCCGACATATCACATCCACCGCCATGGCGTCCACTACGCCCCAAGAGGGCTTTGAGGTTCAAACCGTGTTGGCAGCGATGCTAACCATGCGGAGCGGAGAGAATGAGAAGAAGAAGGTCGCCAGTCGACTACTTAGGAAGGTTCCAGAAATCGGTCAGTCCATCACTCGCGACTGGGCTTCGGGGAAAATTATTGACGGCCGCATAGAATGATGCTTGGACTACGACGATATCCATTCTCAAGAACTCGACCGATGCGGAAGCGCAACTCTTCGCCGTCGACGACCCTGAAGGGCAAGGTACATTGGATACTACAAACCCCCACCAACCGTGCAGGCACGAGCTGACCTTTGTCAGATCACATACGACCTTGCGACCCAGATCTCAGAGGCCGACCTACTTGCGCTGCGCGGAGAGATCTTGCTGCTGCTTAAGAAGTATGCGCCGGGCCCCAAACCAGTCCGAGTCCAACTCTGCGTTTGCCTAGCGATTCTGGCCATCCAGATGCAGACATGGAAGGACGTGTTGCCTACCGTTGTCTCGGCGCTCGGGAACGATGTAGCCAGCCACGCCTGCATCCTCGACTTTCTGCGCGTGCTTCCCGAAGAGGTCACGGAGGGCCGAAAAATCACCTTGTCTGTATGTGGAACGATATGTTGCGGCTCGCCTCTACCACCTCGACATCCCATTTGCGCGGATCGGCCTAGGATCACAGTCTAACTCGGTCGTGATAGGAAGAAGACCTCGAGCAGAGGACATCAGAGCTGTTGGCGGACAATGCCGACCAGGTTGTGCAGTTGCTCGTCAACTACGCGCAGTCTTCCCGTGAGTTCATTGTTGGGCGGTTGTATGGTCGAAACTAACGTATCTCTAGCCGCCGCGGCGACAAATCCCCAGCTGTTCGACTGCATCAGCTCGTGGCTTCGGGAGGTGCCTGTCAGCGTGATCGTCAACTCGCCCCTGATGAACGCCGTCCTGCACGGGGTGACGGACGACAAATCCCTATTGGCCGCGGCCGACTGCCTGGGCATCATCTGCAGGGAGACCAAGGATGTCGACGACAACTTGGAAACAATCCAGGCTCTGCTCCCCAAGGTGCTTCAGCTGCGACCCCGCATCCAGGCCCTGGCGGACGATGAGGACTCCGAGGGTTTCAAGGCAATCACCAAGGTGTTTGCGGATGCCGGCGAATCGTGGGTATTGATCATCGCTCGCCAGCCTCAGGCCTTCCGGCCCCTAGTCGAATCCTTGCTCGAATGCTGCGCCCGGGACAAAGAGCGGGATGTTATAGAATACACCTTCTCGTTCTGGTACGAGTTGAAGCAGTACCTAACGTTGGATCACTACATGGAAGCCCGAGTGCAACTCCTCGACGTTTACGCGCAACTTGTCGACATCATGCTCAAGCAGCTCGAGTATCCGCACTCCGATAACCCGAATGAACTAGACTTGTTCGATGGGGACAGGGAACAGGAGGAAAAGTTCCGTGAATTCCGCCACCACATGGGCGACACACTCAAGGATAGCTGCGAAGTGATGGGTGTTGCGGCCTGCCTCACCAAGGTACACGACGCCATCAAAAAAAGTGGCAGGAGAAGTATGGCAGCCAGGCGACACAGACGGCAGTACCCCATTGGCAATCGCTCGAGGCTCCCCTCTTTGCCATGCGGGCGATGGGCCGGATGGTTGAATCAACCGACAGCAGCGTTTTGCCCCAGATCTTCCCACTTCTGGTCCAGATCCCCATCAGCAACGAGAAGCTGCGGTTCGCCGCCATCATGGTTTTTGGCCGTTACACCGAATGGACTGCGGCACATCCCGAGTTCCTCGAGTCCCAGTTCTCGTACATTGTCGCGAGCTTCCAGACCGAGTCGCAGGAGATCCTCCGCGCTGCAGCTCAGGCTTTCATGTACTTCTGTGTTGACTGCAAGCAGCTTCTCAGCCCCCAAGTTATCCAGCTGCAATCATTCTACGACCAAATCCTCGACAAGCTGCCGGTTTCGAGCAAGAAGGAGATCACAGAAGGAGTCGCTTATGTGCTCAGTGTCCAGAAAACCGAGGACTTGTACAAGCTCCTCAAACTCTACTGCGACCCTCTGGTGCAGCGGTTGATGACCAAGGCCAACTCGGCAACCGAAAATAAAGTCGAAGCTTTGACCTTGCCAGGTAGGTTCATGCCAACCCAAAGAATTGCCTTGGAAACTTACTAATTCAATTTTTCCAGATCATGTGAACCTCCTCACCTTCTTTGTCCCAGCATGTTGTGCCCTACATTCCCAGCAACGAGGAGAACCCGGCGGTTCAAGTACTGGACAGGAGGTCCTTCCCCATTCTATCGACCATTTCTCGACAATTTCAGCGACTTTGTCCCCATTTGTGAGCGGGTCTGCCGCTCCTGGCGATTCATGGTCATCTCGTATCGGACGGCTATCAAACCGCTATTACCTTTCCTTGCCAACAAGCTGGCGGCAGGGTTTGCCCAGTCCAAGCAGGGCTGCTTCCTCTGGGCCACGAGCGCTATCCTGCGCGAGTTCTCCGAAGACAGGGAGCACGTGGAAGATGGCATCACCGAGGACATTTACATGTTCTTTGAAGCGCAGGCAACTAGCGTTCTCCGCATCATGAGCGCCCTGCCGGCGGCCGATCTCCCCGACGTCATCGAGGACTTCTACCGCCTTCTTATCGACGCCCTCCTCTACTATCCCGCTAAACTGATCCCTTCACCCTTATTCACCCCCATCTTCCAGGCTGCCATCTCTTCCCTAGCCCTAGAGAAGCACGAACCCGTCTCGGCAGCCCTCCACTACATCAGAGACCTCCTCACCTACGGCGGCACGAATCCCGCGGCGTCCGGCAGTGACCTCGGCCCAGCCGGCCAGCAGCTGCGCCAGCTCGTCAAGCAGCTCCTCCTTACGCAAGGCGAGGCTCTCGTCAAGCAGACGCTCACCGGCATGATGATCACGTTTCCACGCGACTGCTTCGCCGACGGCAGTGGCGTGCTTCTCGGCATGTTCGAGCTACTCCCCAACGAAACGGGTCAGTGGGTTGACCGCACAATACGGATGCTGCCGCAAGGCACCGTTACCTCTGCAGAGGCCGACCGTCTGCTCGCCAAGATCAAGGAGAGGCTGCAGAGCGGCCAGCCGTCCAATGTCCGGCAAATCCGCGTGATACTGCAAGACTTTACTAACACGTACCGCCGGCGCTATGTCGCGCCCCGCGATGGGCTGGGCGAGCTCGAGGCCGCGCGCTTTCACTTTGCGGGCTAGGAGTCCGAGCTATGGGTAAAGCGTCGCGGGTATACATTGGTGTTAAATTGAGGCGAGGCGGGGTGGGTGTGAAGTTGGGTTGCCCCATACACGCAAAATACCTGGGAGCAGGTCACAGCGGTGGGAGAACCGGGGTCGGAGGATTGGGGAGTGAGGTGTGGTGCGGAGAGGGGAGTGAGGGAGCATGGAGGAAGCATGCATTAGACGAGATGGAATGAGACGGATCAATGCCTCGGCCACATGGAACCGGGAACTACGATGCAGTAGTTGATGTAGTTATGTCATGTACGGAGGTAGAATAATAGTCATAGTAGATGGAGCAGCGTGTGATGGTTGGAACTGTATGGGAGGCGGATATCCAAAATCAGAGGGAAAAGGGGTGGCAAGCCGCTGATTTGAGTCATAGGGGGCTAGTTACTGGGGCACAGAAGCCACGTTCGATGGCGTGAGTAGTTGCTTCAGCTCACGATATTGAGGACAATATTGACCAACTACTTACTAAAGATCTCCCAACGGAGGCTTTAGTTTACGCCTCAAGAGATGAAACGTTTATCTGCGCGGTTTGAGTTATGTGTATCATCGATTAACTCGCCTAGCCATAGCATCTAAGTAACAGCCAAGGTGTGAATAACAAGCTCATTATACTCTGTCGGTCCTGAAGTAAAGTTCGACTCTTCTCATCAGATGCTTCTTCCCCCACGCGGCATCCACCTCTAAACATTGATTATGTCTATCGTGCTCATCCATGAGAGCGGCCATATCAGCACATAACAAACTAACTATTATCGCGCGTATGATAAGTAACTCTCGGCCAGGCGCCGGCCGTGCGACCTCTGTCCTCTGTCGATCGAAAAGGGGGAATAATCTGTCGTCCATCTGTCGTCTTTTTATTTCGCTATCGGCGTTCAAGTCGAGCGAGGGGATGTTGGCGGGTCCGAGGGGAGGCTGGCATTGGCCTTGCCAGCGGGCGGCGGCGGGCTGGCGTATACCTCGGGCTTGTTGGAGATCACGGTGGCTCTGGCGTTAGCGAAGCGCGTGAAACACTCGTTGAGGATGTCCTCCACTTTCTGCTGGGCCTCGACGATACCCGTGTCCAAGACCTCCTACGCCACACGTTAGTAATCAGATACCAAGTTCTAAAGAAGGAAGAGCTGCCACCCCGCCACACACACATACCCGCATAAAATCCTCCACCTGAACAAACTGCGCGCGATCCATACGGTACCGGTCCGGCAAACCGCTGTTATGCATCAGACCAATCAAGCCCGCGCTCACGGTGCTGAGCGCGGCGAGCGCGGTGATGGGGGTGGCCTGGCGCATGGGGAGGGAGCCCAGCGCCGTCAGGGCGGCGCCCACCATGACCTGCAGCACCAGCAGCACCCAGTGCACCACGCTGAGCAGCTGGAACCCCAGCGAGTACTTGGCCCGCTGGCCCACCACGTCCCGGTACAGCCCCTCCGGCAGGCCCTTGGGCGGCCAGTACCAGCACGTCGGGTGCACCACCTGGTGCTCCTCGCCCTCGCGGATCGCCCCGATGCCGTGGGCTACGCGCGCCCATTCCGTTGGCGTGAGGAACCGGTACTGTACGGGCCCGCTGCCGCCGCCTGGCTGGGAAGGACCGGTGGGGATTGGCTTCGGCATGGCGGGGGGAGGGGCGTTGCCGGGCGTGGGCTGGGATGGGTTGGGGCCCTCGGAAGGCGGGATTGGGATGCTGGGGTTTCTTTCTGACTTGTTGTAAACGCTTCCGCTCGATTCGAGGAGGTGGTGGCCCGTTATGAAGGAGGGAACCTGCTGGGCTTGGTCATTGCTGGTAGAGGCCATGCTGCAAGTTTGGGTCGAAACGAGTGTAAGTGCAGTTTGCGGTGTTGGTGATGAGTGCAGCGTCGAATATTTTGTGATTTAACGAGTTGGATAGGACTGGCTCTGGGTGGTCATGGGGAAGTTCGAGGACGGGTGGCATCTTAGAAGCAACCGGATTTCCATTCTGACTTCACTTGCAGGTGTTGCCTGGGAAGGAGAGAAGACACGGACCAAAGCGGAAGGAAAGAACAGGAAGAAATGGCCCTGTCATGGAAGTCATGGTAAGTTCGATACGCAGGGAAGGAAGCGAGCACTTTTCACCGTAAGCAAACCAAGGACAACGTCTTCCAAGCCAGCAAGGGATCAGATGAGAGGAATCGTGTCAAGGCAATTTCTTCATCTGCCGAACTGCGTTCTTTTTGTTCCTAACGTTGACAGTTAGTTCATAACCATCCATAGTAGACCCTGGCTTTTTCTCAGGAGCCGCGGCAAAGGTTTGCACCCAAGAAATATTAGGCCCTAGCAAGCGAAGCCACGGTTGTAAATGTACCGGATGAAAGAGAACCATCTTGTTGCGACGGTTGATTAGAAACATACAGCATCCTACAGGGTACATCAAGAGTGTCGTTCCATAATATGACCCAAGTCTGACTCGAAGTTGATTCTCTGATGAAATCGGTGCCGAGCTCGTAGAGATCCTCAACCTGAATGCGCGGTCTTGAGTTTCCGGACAGTGAGCGTTGTTAACCGCTTGTGGTCAATGGCTGCCACTGTCCAGAAACCCAAACGACGTGCCTCGAGCTCATGCAAGAACCACCAGGGTTGAAAACGGGTCTCTTGTCTTGGCTGTCAATGGCATGCCTTCACCGCCCGGCAGAACCCCAAAATAATAATTTGGGATGCGCTCGGTCTCGTCGCAGCTCTGAGCAACTCCAGCGTCAGTCACCCGCCACCCATTGCTCGCATGCGCCCGGGCTCCCCGGCGGCTACCCTTCGGTACATTACCAGGCACACAAGGAAACTGAACCTACCGCGACCCCTCTACGTCCCTATCATATCCATCCGCACAATGTCAGACACAACCCACGACCTCAGCGCGACCCCCGCGGCGGGGCAGCGGATCAAGCACGACAATGTCGTCTACACCACGGTTAAGGAGGGCCTTGCTCACATCCTCGTCCCCGAAAACACGACGAAGGATGGTCAGACGGTGCAACAGGTTTTCTACAACCCAATTCAGCAGTTCAACCGCGACTTGACCATCCTCGCCATGAAGGCCTACGGAAAGGAGCGCATTGCGCTGAAGCAAGCCGCTAGCAAGGCCCGGGCCAACAAGTTTGCCGATAAGAAACGGAAGCGGAGGGAGCAGGTACAAGGCGAACAACCATCAATTGAGACACCAATGGAGCGGCCGACTAAATCCCCAAAGCTGGACGAAAATGCGACCGAGTCCACCGAGGCGCCTGCCGACATCGCAATGGCAGACGCGACGGAAGAGCCTGCGCCAGAGGAGCCCACAGAATCCAAGCAGGAAGCCACTGTCGATGCTGAAGCAGGGGCGCCGGCAACTGGCGGCACTGAGGCCAAAAAAGAGCCCCAAATACCATTCACCATCCTTGACGCCCTATCTGCCAGCGGCCTCCGTGCCCTACGTTACGCCCACGAGATACCGTTTGCCACCACGATCACGGCCAACGACATTCTCAAAGCGGCCGCAGCCGCGATCGGGCGCAACGCCACCCATAACGGCCTCCAGAACAAGATCAACATCTCGGTGGACGATGCCCTGGCCCACATGTATAACGTCGTCGTTAAAGAGCTACGGCGGGTTAGTCTTTCAAAGAACAAGCCCGGGGCGAGCGATAAGTACGACATTATCGACCTCGATCCCTACGGAAGCGCGGCCCCTTTTCTGGACGCTGCCGTTCAGGCTGTCCGTGACGACGGCGGTCTTCTCTGTGTCACTTGCACGGACTCGGGCGTATGGGCGTCCAACGGCTACCCGGAGAAGTGCTACTCCTTGTATGGCGGCATCCCCGTGAAGGGCTGGTATTCGCACGAGGTGGGTATCCGGCTAATTTTGCACGCGATCGAGACCTCGGCCGCGAGATACGGCCTTGCGATGGAGCCACTACTTTCGCTGTCAGTTGACTACTACAGCCGCGTCTTCGTCCGGATCAGGAAATCTCCGTCCATGGTCAAGTTCCAGGGAGGCAAGAATATGGTGGTCTACAGCTGTGGTACCGGCTGCGGCGCTTGGACGACGCAGCTACTCATGAAGAACAAGCCCGCACCGAACAAGAAAGGCGACGGGATGTTTTACAAGCACGGCTTCACCAGGGCGCCAACGACAGGAACCTCGTGTGAACACTGCGGGTCAACGATGCATCTGGCGGGCCCGATGTACGCCGGGCGCATTCACTCACCCGAATTCGTCAAGAAGGTGATCGCAGAGACAGAAGAGGCACCCACCGAGATTTACGGCACCAAGGATAGAATCAGGGGTGTGCTGCAGACGGCCCTCGAGGAATTCCTGCCCTCTCCCGAAGAGATGGAAGCTGAATCTAAAGAGAACGGCGACAGCACGAAAAAGCTAAAAAAGAGCCTGACGGAAGCGCAGGTGGCCGCCATCGATCCGTACCCTTTCTTCTTCCATCCAGCGCACGTGTCCGGTGTTCTGCATTGCGCCAGCCCTCCGGAAAACGCGGTGAGGGGCGCTCTACTCGGTCTTGGATATCGCGCCACGCGGAGCCACTGCAAGCCCGGGAGCATGAAGACGGATGCCCCATGGTCAGTCATTTGGCACGTTTTCAGGGAATGGGTCCGCCAAAAAGCCCCGGTCAAGGAAGCGAACATCAAGCCTGGCAGCGTCGCCTACCGGCTCTTGGGCCTGGGGAAGCCGTCCGCGGAGGACCCAGCGCCCGATGCGGCAGAAAACGGCAACGGAGAGAACCAGGTAACGGACAAGACCGAGGACGCAATGTCGGATGAGAAGCCGGCAGAAGAGGATGCGGTTAAGAAGCTGGAGGTGGTATTTAACGAGCAGCTTGGACAATATCCGGACAGGAAAAAGTACGTCCGGTACCAGATGAATCCGACAGAGTAACTGGGGCCCAATGAACCGAGCCACAGGGAAATGAAGCTCGAAAAGTGTGTATAATTCGCACTACACTAACGGCGCCGGCGACTGACGGAGGATGACGGGTTGGGCGTTATCTGGACATGCATATTGTACAAGACCGACGCCGAGAGCAGCCCTGGGGCCTGTGATGCACGAAACCCCGCTGTTCCTTTCCAGTTGCTCCGCTCCTGCTGACGCCGGCCCACTGCACCCACGCTAGAATCACGGGCGGTGATGGCGCGATTCGTCCATCTCGGACTTAAGTCGACGAGCTGCGCCGCTGTGGAGGCCGCGATAACTGGCCCTCGGCTGGGTTGCTAGAAGATTAGAAATCCATATAACCAAGTTATATATTAACTCCGCCTGCCTCTCTCGTTTCGTTGTCCTGGTGTTTAACTTTTCTTTTTTTCTGTTGCTTCCTACCCCGCACGCCCGAGCCTTGAGTGCCTGGCACCACAAACCCTTCCCAATGACAACCCAACATGTCAACTCCGCTGCTGGCGAAAGCCTGGAGGATGCCATAACCAAGATCAAGCGGGAAGAAGTTGTCTTTGTCGTGCCGAAGGACAGCGGCAGTGGGTACCGGATATATTCACTCGTCGAGGGCTCAACTTCAGACGGAGAGAAGCCCCTCAACTTGGAAGTTGTGCAATGTGAACAACACCAACTACCCGAGGATCTATCAGGGTTTCTCCTTGGCCAGGGTCGCCTCCCGCCAGCTCACCTGGGCCCCCCGCGTGAGGTGCATGTCGTGGTATCAACACACTCGGGACTTAAACTGGCGGAGGACTTTTACCAGGGCGTACTCCGCTCGTTGTTAGGAGCTGTCGGTCTCGAGTCGAGTGAGATCAAGGGTCAAGGAGGGTACCAAGTGACGGTGACGGAGAGCTCAGACACCATCCGGGACTTTGCGCAAGGACTAGGGAGAGACGGCTACGCGACAGAGAGGACCGTCATCCTACTGTCCGGCGACGGAGGCGTGACTGATTTCCTCAACGGCCAGGACCGAGGCCCCCCACCGCCGGACAACGCCCTCCTCCCCACGATCGCGCTGCTCCCCCTAGGCACAGGCAATGCCCTCTTCCACTCGCTGCACAAACCACTCTACACCACCACTACCACCACCAACCCGACCCCCTCCCCCCTCGTCCTCGGCCTACGCACCCTCTTCAACGGCACGCCCTCCGCCCTCCCCACCTTCCGCGCCTCCTTCTCCCCCGGCGCGAAACTGATCTCTGCACCAACCGAGACCGACGACACCACCACCACCACCACCCCCCAATACCACCACGCCCCCAACAGCCCCGGCAACCCTCCCCATAGCAGACGCCCCCACCAACCGCAAAACCCCCGTCTCGCACCTGATCGGCGCCGTGGTCGCCTCGTACGGCTTCCACGCCAGTTTGGTGTGGGAGAGCGACACGCCGGCGTACCGCGTGCATGGCGCGAAGCGGTTTGCGATGGCGGCGGGGGAGTTGCTGAAGTTGGGGCATGTTTATGACGTTGTGGTGGGGGTGCGGAGGGGTGGTGATGGTGGTGGTGGTGGGAGTGAGGGTGAGAGTGGTGAGGGGGTTGAGGGTGAAGGGGGTGAGGGTGGCAACGGGTTCAACTACATCCTTGCGACGCTGGTGTCCAACCTCGAAAAGACGTTTGCCATCTCCCCCAAGAGCCGGCCCCTCGACGGGCGGCTGCGGCTGGTGCACTTCGGGGATGTCGGCGGGGCCAAGACGATGGAGATCATGATGGCGGCGTACCGTGAGGGCGAGCACGTGGGCATGCCCGAGGTGGGGTACGAGGATGTGGACGAGGTCAAGGTGACGGTTGCCGAGGAGGATCCGAGGTGGCGGAAGGTCTGCGTTGACGGGAGTATTGTCGAGTTGGAAAGGGGTGGGTGGGTGAGGGTCGGAAGGGAGGAGAGGGAGAGGGTCAAGATTTTGGTCGATGCGGGCGTTGCGAGGTGATGGGATGATATACAATTTCTACATAGAGCACCGTGGGTATATAAACGGCTGCCCCCCAAACCTTACTCGCCCATCAGCTTCTTCGCCCTCCTCTCCATCCCCTCCTCGAACTGATCCACCCCCCTCTCCAGCACCGGCAACTTCCCCCCCCGCCAGCTTATACACCACCTTCCTCCTTAACCGTCCCCCCTCTCTCTCTCCGCCTCACTCCCCTCCTCTCATCCACCAACCCCTGCACACGCCCCTCATAAATCACCTGTCATGAGAAACCAAAATCACCGCCCCCGCCCACCCCCTCAACGCCTCCCTCAACGCAGCCACCGTCTCATAATCCAAATGCGTCGTCACCTCATCCAGTACCAACAACCCCGGTCCGCGCCACAACAACCTCGCCAACTCACACCGCACCAACTGCCCACCGGACAACTTCCGCAGCGGCACATCGGACGCGACGCGGCCCTGCAAGCCCAACGACCCCAGCAACGCCCGCAGCTGGCCCTCATCCAACAGGCCCTCCACCTCGCGCGTCAGCAGCGCGAGCGCCGTCAGCCCGGCCTCCTCCCGCCCCAGCGCCTGCAGCTCCTCGACGGCGTGCTGCGAGTAGTACGACAGCTTGAGGCGCGGGTGGGTGGTGACGGTGCCGGTGTGGGACGACCCCGGCGGCGGGGCGCCGGC
Organism: Chaetomium globosum CBS 148.51; assembly: GCF_000143365.1. Classification (NCBI taxonomy): domain Eukaryota; kingdom Fungi; phylum Ascomycota; class Sordariomycetes; order Sordariales; family Chaetomiaceae; genus Chaetomium; species Chaetomium globosum. The sequence continues at coordinate 583,894 of NT_165979.1, forward strand.
CAGGTTCGCGCCGACGAGGAGCCGGATCAGCGTGGACTTGCCCGCACCGTTGAGGCCCAGGATGCCGATGCGGTCGCCTTCGCTGACGGTGAGGGTCGCGTCTTGGAGGGTGGCGGGCGGGTTGGTGCTTGCGCCCCCGCCCCCGCCCCCGCCCTTCTTGGGGAGTGCGTAGCGGAAGGAGACTTTTTCGAGGGACACCAGCGTGCCCGGGAAGCGTAGGTCGCTGGGGTCGGGGAGGGTGATGGTTACGGGCCGCTCGTCTTGGGGGATGGCGATCTCGTCGCGCGCGGCGTAGTGGTAGCCTGCGAGGTCGCGGTTGAGCTTGAAGCGGCCGCCCTTTTCGTTGACTTGCATGCCCATGCGGTCGTCGAGGCGTTTTTGGCGGGACTTGGCCTGGCGCATTTTGTTTTGGTCGTCGTTCCTTGCGGCCCTGCGCCATATTCTGCCCGGATCGACTCCTGCATGTGCGCTTTTTGCTTTTCTTGCGCCTCTTTCATCTTGGTGAGGTACAGCTTCTTCTCGGCCCGGGCGGCCTCGTAGGTCGGTAGGTCGCCGTGGAAGTAGGTGAGGTCCTTGTCCTTGACGATGAGCAGGTCGGTGCAGACGGAACTGGTGAAGTCGCGGTCGTGAGACACGAGGATGAGGGTCGGTGGGGCCGGCAGGTCTTCAAGACTCTGCAGGAAGCGCTGCAGCCAGATGATGCCCAGCAGGTCGAGGAAGTTGGTTGGTTCGTCAAGGATGAGAATGTCCGTCTCCTGGAGGAGCGCTGTCGCGAGGGCGCTGCGCATGCGCCAGCCGCCCGAGAGGCTGTCCGCTTTCTTGGCCATGTAGGCGTCAGTGAAGCCGAGACCGGTCAGGATCTTTTTGGCGCGCGACTCAATGTCGGCCATGAGAGACGGCTCGACCTGCAGCTGGAGATCAGCGAGCATATCCACGGCCTCCTGAGTCTCGACCTGGAGTGTCTCGGGTGAGATGTCGTCCGTGGACTGCTCGTTTCTATCCGGGGATGGTCAGAGATCATGGAAGTAATCAGGGGTTCAGGGGCATCTTACAGAGCAGCAGACTCAGCAACCGCTTTCTCGTACTCGACCAGTGCCTTGCGTGCTTGCATTCCACGTGCGCCGCTCCTCAGCCTTGCGTCCTTGTCGAGGACAAAAAGCCGCTTCAGCATGCGCGCATGGCGGAGTTTCCGCAGCGACCGAAGCGCACCGTAAGCGTCCGTATCGTTGACACCAGCGGAGAGTGCTAGTCGATGTCAGGCCTGTTCGTTGACCCGCTCCATCACAACACTCACTGTTGATCTCCTGCTCCAGGTCGCTTTTGGCCGTGGCCTTATCAACCACATCCTCCAGGACGGTAAGGCCGTCCCTGCTGCCCGGGACTTCTCCAGAAGGGAGGTCATCCGTATTGACATCGCTGATGTTCGTCTGCTGTAAGATAGACACTCTGGTCTGCTCCGGGATGCCCGGGATGAGCTTGTCGGCGATGGCCCGCAGAAGGGCTGTGAAAAGGGGTTCCGGTCAGCCATCAGAAAAGCGCGGTCGTCTGCTGTCCCAAGCTCACTAGATTTCCCCGACCCATTCCTTCCGACCAATGCATACCGGCTCCCAGCCTTCAAGCGTAGCTTGGCATTACTGAGGATCTCGGTGCCCTCGCCCGAGGCCTTTCCCTTGCCTTTGCCCTTCACCTTCTCTCCACTGCCGGATGTGACGGTGATGTTGAGGCCTTCAATATCGAGCTGCTGCCTGTTAACGCTTGATTCAATGATGGAAAGGGCTTCAGTATCGACTGCTATGTATTAAATTACCTCACGGTAGTTTGGGCTCTCGATGTGGAAGCGTGTCTGCTTGCACGACACCAAAATGGTCGAAACAGACTCGGCCGCGATGGATGTCATTGTGAGTGTTCGGGGAGGCAACGTTCAATTGATGGTCAAGGAACAAGTGTGGTGCTCAGATTTGGGTATGTCAAGGTACGAAAACGAAGCACTGGATGCAACTCCTTTCGAAACCTTACAATGAAGGAATCGGCCTCAGGTTACCTTATATATTCAAGGAACTTGGAGTTTCTCCAACTGTAACAATTAAGTAACCTCCTTTTCTTAGCCCCAAAATTTTGTCCTGCCCAACCTGTCAACGTCGCCCCGGCTCTTGACACAATTCGGCAGAGATCAGCTGCGGGCCGTCCTTGCATGACCCGATCCGGCCACTGCATTTCGGCCGTGAGTCACGCCGGCCCGGTGTGCTTTCCCTTTTGGTACCCGGTCCAGGCCGGGAAACAACGGTCCTCGAACACGATTATCCGGTCTTCGTTGCCAGTTTCGAATTCCCAGGGTTCCGCAATCGGGAGGCAAACCGGAAGCTGAGTCGCCCGGCCTTGCCGGTGTCAGCTTCGGGACAAAAAACAACAGCGCACAGTCAGTCGGTGTTGACATCCTAAACTACCTTAGGTACCTAAAAAATATTCCATGATTTTTTTATTATGCATGCACATGTAAGACTAGCACATAAAACAGTATACTTACTATGTCCGTCCCATGGAACCAAACCCAAACCCCAACCTCAACTTACGCCGTCCCATCCCCACCCTGCTTTTCGCTCCCATCCCGCGACTCCCCCCTCACCCTCCCCATCCTCGCCGCAAACGTCGTCGTGGGCCTCCAAGCCGCCGAATTCCTCGGCGTGCTCTGCGCCATCATGGAATCAATCTGCTCCAGCGTCAGGCCCTTCATTTCCGGCACCAGGAAATACGCAAACGCCAACGACAGCACACACAACGACCCCCAAATAAAAAACACGCGCGGACCCAGATCCGCCGACCCGGGCTCATTCCCCACCATATACGGGGTAATCACCGCAATGATACAATTCCAGAACCAATTCGCCGCGGTGGACAGGCCGACCCCGCGCGAGCGGATCGGCAGCGGGAAGCACTCGCCGACGATGACCCAGCCGACGGGGCCCCAGGTGGCGGCGAAGAAGAAGATGTAGATGCAGATGAAGGCGATCATGGCGCGCACCGCCGCCTCGTTGGTGTGGCCCTGGTCCGCGTCCGGCCGCCCCGCCGTCACCCCGACCACCGCCACGATCAGCTGCGACACGATCATGCCCACCGCGCCCCAGTTGAGGAGCGGCCGCCGCCCCATGTGCTCGATGGCCCAGAAGGAGATGGGCGTGGAGATGACGTTGACGAGCGTGGTGACCAGTGAGATGAAGAAGGGGTTGCGGATGGTGCCGAGTTGTTGGAAGAAGGTGGTGCCGAAGTAGAAGATGAAGTTGACGCCTTTTGGGTTGCGTGGTGTTAGCTTGGGTGGCTGGCTTTGTTTGGTTGGAAGGGGGAGCGTGTATGTACTAACCCGGTGAGTTGTTGCATCATTTGGGATGCCGGTCCCCAGATGGTGCCGCCGGAGGTTGCCGTTGCCTTTGGACAAGGACCCCCTGGGAAGCAGGCCATCCACGATCCGATGTAGCTCGTCTGCGGGATGACCTGCATTTCGTACTCGTGGTTGGCGACAATCTCGGCGAGCTCGTCCTTGATGTAGTCCGAGTCGAGCGGCTGGCCGCGCACCAGCGAGAGGTCCCTTGCCGCCGCGTTGATCTTGCCCTTCATGACGTGGAAGCGAGGCGATTCGGCTAGTTTGTGTTAGTCGGCGTCGACGGCACACATATAATCTCAGTGATGCTCACGAAGGATAAACAGCCCGACTCCCCAAAATGAGCGCCCACAGAAACTGAATCCCAACCGGGATGCGATAGGAGCCCGTGTCGTTGCGGTTCGCAGTCGCATAGACGACGCAGTTCGCCGAGCAGGATCCCCAACGTGATGCAGAACTGATACCCCGAGACCAGCGCACCTCGAAACCGTTTCGGTGCCACCTCGGCCATGTACAAGAGGATGGTGGCAGAGATGAAACCCACGCCCAGCCCCGAGACCAGGCGGCCCATGACGAAGAGCACCACCTGGTTCGTCGATGCCATCTCCAGGATACAGCCCACACTGAACACGCCGCAGCCGATGATGATGGTGGGCCGGCGGCCGATAAAGTCGGCAACGTCGCCGGCGATGAGGGCGCCGAAAAAAGTACCGCAGGACAGGATTGACGTCATGAGCGACTTGGTCGACGACGGCAGGGCGAACTCGGTCGGGTTGACGCCGATCGGCTGTCTGTTCTTGTAGTCATACTGCAGTCCGGTGTATTGGGTGATGAAGAAGGGCATGCCGAGCACGCCCGACATCCAGCCCGTGTCATATCCAAAGACTGACCGAGGTTGTTAGCACAGTAGGATCCGGAGGTAAGCCACAGGGTGAGTAGACTCGGCTCACATATTCCGCCATAGGCGGCAAAAGCGCAGAGCAGGTAGGCCTTAAACGTCACTGGCGCTTCGACCCTCGACAGATCGGCCGTGCCCGTCAAGGAGGGATATATCACGACGCCGACCATGTTACTTGAGTTTCATGCTCGATGGGTGTTGGTGATTAAAGATCGAAGGAGTCGCAAGGGACCCGGCACGGCAGGGGGGGGGGGGGGTAATAAAACAAGCTTTGAAGAATACCAATAACGGCCGCCTATTCACACCTGGAACCCGGCCTTCCCATCCCTGAATGTCAAACAGGCACGCTTTGCTGGTCTAGAACTTGCCTGGGTGGGGACATTGTCGCCTTCCTCCCGCCCAGATGCTGGGCAGGAAGGATAGGGATAAAGGAGGTGAGAACGGCGACAAGGACAATGGATGGCTGGAAAAGCGGAAATCTTCAGCCATGTGTGCACAGTCAGAACAAAGCCGCCATCGCGCAGGCAGAGGTGGAAGAGGCGCTGCCGGCGCCTTGGCGCATTTGCTTTTGGGGCCTTGGGGCCTTGGGTTCAACAAGTTCCATGGTTCTGGGAGTCGTTGACCGAAGCTCCAAAAAAAGAACCCTTACCTTGCAGCTGGCCGGCGCGTAGGAGCCCATGTGTGTCTTGACTTGATACAACGTACAACGACAAGAAAACGCATCAGGTTTCTATCATCGTCCCAGGCCGTCCCCAGCGACGAGTTCCTACTGTCCGAAGTGATTCGTACGACAAGGAAGTCCAATGGCGAGACCCCAGCAGATGGGATGGCATATTCTCTTCGGAAGAAGCGGGGTCTAGGGGCTTGGGGTCTCGGGTTTCGTTACGAAGTACCAAGCTTCACTCAGCCCCCAGAGGAATTAAGCCCAAGCGCGCACGCCAATGCAGCCGAGTTCTCGCGAACAAACGCCACCCATCCTCTAGCGCGGTGTTTGCTTCCCAAAAGCGTCCTGGGTTGCACATGACGCGGCGAGAGACCGTTTGTTTTTAGAACGAGAGTGTAGCAGGACTTGCGCCGTCTGCTGGCGTCCATTCCAGGTGCGATAGATGCAATCAGGGAGCAGGCTGCTGACATTGATGAATCTGACGGTTGCACAAATGTCATGTCGAGGTGAAGGGGTGAAGTGCTTTTTTAGTTAATCTCCTCAGGGTTGACTTGACTGCCGAGGCTCCACACAGGTGGTACGTACCGGCAATCACCAGAAACTGAAGGCCTCGACCCGACCATCTCCATGTTTTTTCAAAAAAATTAGCAAATCATCGACCCTACCCGAGACAACCTAAGATCGTAGCTGACGAACAAGGCAAGCAAACACTGAGTGACGCAGGGAGACGACCGGCAACCTGATGCCGAGATCTTGTGGACCCACCCACGCCGATGGCGGTCGGGAGAAGAGTCATCTGCAACAAAAGAAAAGTAGTTCAAAAGTCGAGGGACCCCCATGCTGCCGTTCTTTCTTTCTGAGACTTCGCCTTCACGCTCCTCGCCTTCACGAGATCCTTTGTCAGCGGAGTCTCCACGTGTGCGGGCCGTCATCGAGGCCTCAAAGAAGTGCCGGCATCCAATACGACTGTAGCATCCGGCCCGGTCCCGAGGACGGCGCTCCATCTCCGATAGCCCCCAGGAAACCTGCTCATGTCGAAGGATCGCCTCGTTGAGAGCAAAAACAAGGCAAAGCCAACATATTAACGAAGATCCGGGAACGGACAAAAATGATTGGGTCGAGGGCAAAAGGAAAGCTGTAATGATTTCATCCAGGCTCGAACTGGAGACCTTCAGTGTGTTAGACTGACGTGATAACCAACTACACCATGAAACCATCTGATGTTGTTATAAGAGATACTGCTAGCTTAGCCCATGTCTGCCACGCACACCTCGCCCACCTCGCGAGAGCAACAACACACACAAACAGGAGTGACCGTGCCCGCTGCGCGCGGCCACGCCAAAGAGCTTGCAGGAACTTTTCTGCTGCAGGTAGGCCCCATAGCGGAGTCAACGATGTATGTTAAGCCGTACGAAGAAGGCATCTGACTGCATGATTATAACAGTATCAGGAGATGATGTAGTTTAGGTCAGAAAATCGGGATGGAAAGAACGTATGAGTCCTTGGATTGGGAAAATGGAGCACCGCGGTGTAAAAAAGGTGGCCTCTAGCACCGGCTTGACCTCATCGCCGATGTATGACGCCGCATTCTTGAGTCTCCAGTAAGCTATATCGTCATCTAGGGGCTTCAGTAATCAGATCCCGTAAAGATTAACCTCTGTGGCGTAATCTCACAGAGCTGATAGGTTCCGTGTATTTTTGTGCGTCAAAGAAGTGCAATTTGCTTCGCTACCCTTCGTCACGTAGACGACCATCGAGCCGTAGGCCTTGCTTGGTATCCTTCCTGCTGAGCCAGGCAATCTTGGCAATGTTGACGTTGTTCTCTGTAGTCGTGGTTCCAGGAATGGGACGTCATGGCCGAATCAGCGCAGATTGAAGCTGCTGACGAAGAAGCGGGTGCGTCGCTCTAGTAGTACAGTTAACCCATAATAGATGTTGACCCTGAACACCTCATTTTCGCCACTTTTTGACAGAAATCCGAATTTTTTTGTTCGTGGTTCGTGATTGTCAAGGAATGCGCGACGGATGCATGCAAAAGCATGAGCGAAGCAGCGAGTCACAGGGGCCCTGATGCCAAGTGCGGGTTAGCGGCTTTTCTCCGGCGATCCGATTGGCCAGGTGTCAAGCATCAAATGGTTCGTGCACCACCACCGCCAAGACCGAGGAAGAGAGGGGGATTTGAGGAAGCAGAAAGCAAAAAATGCCAGAGTTCAAGATGCTATCGAGAGAAGTCGAAAAGGAGAAAAAAGCCAAAATTCTACAGTGAGAAGTCGACAGTACAGGTTAGAAATGACACCGGTTTTTTGGGGTTTTTTTATAGAGAAAAAACTGGTCCGTGCTTAGAGCAGGCCATGGCATTTTTGTCATAGGGACTAAGGAAATAAGGAAAAGGAATAAGGACTAAGGAATAGGGAATAAGGAACCTGGAGTTCCTCCAGGCATAAATAAACAGAATAAATACCTAACTGGGTTGAGGGACCACCTCTCACCTTCTCGCCTTGCCACTCTTGTATCTCTCACGAGTTATCCATAGCTTTCTACGCCTCATGGAGCGGCCCTTGAATCAACCCCATGTCGACAACGCGGAAGGCAGCTCTATCTCAATAGACCTCTCGGTCATTTCTCCCTTGCCTCTCTCTACCTCAACCAAGTTGTGATCCAGGGCGTGGAACCCAGATAAAAGAGGGGACCGGGTTCTAGTGTGCTAGGTTGATGTTGGGGTTGTGAGTAACCGAAGCCCGGATGTGCCCATTTGCAGTGTTGGTGCCATTCGGCCCGTTCCACGTGGAACAGACAAACAAGTCACCTACTAGAATTAGAGAGAGGCCATGTCTGGATATAAATTCTTGGTGTTAACAACCATGTGTGCTGCCACCTTTTAGAGGACATGCTTCCAAAAGCGGAAAGTTCGTGTGATCCAGAGTTCCGTCCGGCATACAGGCACGGCCCGGACCAGTGACACTGGCACACTAGGTATCTATACGGATATACCTCGTAAAACAGCAGTCTTGCCAGGCAGGAACTAGAAGAACTGGTACGTAGTTAAACGAACACCGCCGAGCGCCGTTATATCCCGCCCATCGCACGACCGCTTCCCGGATTGTCGCCGGAAGCGTCAACTCCCGTTGTTTGTGGTTAAGAAAACAGGCTTACAGAATCAGTCGTGGCTGTTACAGTGGGGCGTGTTGGCTCGGAGGTTGACTGTCTTGTCTTGTTCCTGGGGATGCCGCTGAAACGGGAGTGAAAAAAGGGAGGACGAGGAGGCGACCGGGAGAGTTCGCTGAGTACTAGGTATGGTGAGGCGAATGGAAAGGTAGGCGTGGTTAAAAACATTGCATAGAACAAGGCGTCACGTTCATGATAGACAATATATGTAGATTGGAGCAAAGAACTTGGTGCTAACCAGGCGATTAAGAAACCAACACCATCTAATGCCTGTAAGGTCGGTGTTGCGGCTACTTCGGAATCTCCTCGTCCTCCTTGCTCATGTTCATATTCAACAGCTCGACCTTCTCGGCGTATCCCTCGAGTCCGCGCCATTCAAGTGATCCCAAGTTGACTTGCAGAATTAGAACAAGGCCGACCCTCTTTTCTAAATCTGCGTGGCGGACACGGAAGGCCAGGTCGTTAAGCGCCCAGGGAAGACCATTTCTCGCTGAGCTCTGGAACCGGGGAATGACGAGAGGATGGTTGCCAGATTGCCGCTGCTCACAGATGTTGTGAGTTCATTGCTGCCCGTAAGCCGAGTGTGCATGGAGAACAGTCGCTGCTGCGGCAGTTATAAACAGACTACTTCATCCCGGTCTACCCAACTCCCAGGAGGGTAGGACACTGGTAACTTGGGACTATAAAACATTACAATTAGGTGAGTCGGGAAACACGCCCCGACAAGCTCACACTCGAAATCAAAACAGAACACGCAAAGACTGTGCAAAACTGGCATATTATTGTCTCCGGCGCAAATAGGAACAAGAAGTCAAGTTTCCGTACAGGCCGCACCAAAAGCAAAAAGCACGAAAGCCCGAGGACGTGCCCCGGCAGAGTATCAAGTAGAAGGATAAGCAAACCCATCATGTGCCACGCGCGCCAACAACATACAATTCAACCCCATCCGCCGCCCCCATCCAAAGGCCTAGCCTGGATAAACAAACCCCAGCATTCCCGGCTGCATACAAAAAAAGGCACTGTCCGGAAACACACAACATCCCAACTCTGCACAGATTAAAGGGAGGGGGTAAATTAGGTAGCGCCGCTGTCTCTTGTCTCTTGTCGTGTCTCATAATCTCGTAAAGCAGTTTCCCCGGTGCCCCCTAGTACCTTGGGGCCGAGGATGGTGCTGTTATGAGCTTTAGAGAAGGGCGGCAAAACCGGCCGCCAGCAGGACGAGGGCGGTCGCGGGGCCGACGATGTTGCCGGCGCCCTCCTCGACCCTTGCTCTCGGTTGGCTGGGCGGGCTTGACAGTGGAGACCGAGGTCGAGTTGCTCTGGATGGAGCTCGAGCTGGGCAGGAGCACGGCGCTCGTGGGTGAGTCGACGGCGACCGAGGTGGTGTTGCGCACGACGGTGCTTGAGGAGGAAGTGGTGGTTGTCGTGGTGATGGGCGCCTTGGTGGTGCTCGTGCTAGTGCTCGTGCTGGTGGTCGAGGTGGAGGTGGCGGGAGGAGGGGTCTGAGAAACCAGCCCGCCGGTCACGCTGTACGCGGGCGGGCGCAGGCGGCCAGATCCATGCCCTCCTGGGCAGCACCACGTCTCGCCCTTGGTGTCGGCGGTGCAGTAGTAGCCTTCCTCGCAAGGAGTCTAGAAAAATGGTCAGCAAGAGAACAACCGCGGTACGATCGACATCACGTACTGCCAGACTGGTCGGGGCAGCAAAGCTCTCCGACAGTGGGGTTGAAGCAGTGGACCTGGCTGTCGGTCGAGCTGCAGGTCTGGTAGCCGGCACCGCACGCCTCCTCGCAAGTGTTGCCGTCGTTGCACATGGCCTCCTCCGGCTGGTACCCCGGCTGCTCCTCGCGACGGGCAATACCGAACAGGGCGCGGGTCGAGGTCTTCATCATTGTCGGCCTGTAGGGCATCGGCTCGGCGGCGACATTGGCGGCAAAAGCGAGAGCCGCGAAAGCGGCAACAGACTTGACGAGCATTGTGGCGGTAGTCGGAGGGAGGCGGTCAATTGAATTACGCGCGAGTTTAGATCGGGATTTTCGAGGCGGGAGAGTTGAGTAGTTAATTGACGCGATTTCAAGACCGTAGGATATATATCGTAGGTGCGGAGAAACGAATGGATCGAGCGCGAGACTCTGTAATGAACGACGATGTTTGCTTTGTGAAAAGACGGTGGAACGGTGGACAAGCGCGGGCGACGAGGGAAATGAAGGTATAAAAACAGGCACCCAGGGGCGGGCGGGTCCCCTTTGGCTGTTTTATGGGGCGGCTCCGGGAAGTCCCCAGCCAGCCAGAAGTTGTGCCTGGATTCATGCTAGGGTGCATCAGATGCCAAGCAGCCACTCATCACCTCTCCTTAATTTTAGCTCCGGCGCATGCTCCTTGCATGCCACCCTCTGCTCGTTCCTGCGTCGCCTGGCAATCCAGGAACGCCAATGACAACTTTGTTTTGCACAAAACGGTTTTGATTTCCCTTGCTACGCACTCCAATCGCATCGTCCAACCCAGAACCTTTCCCACACTCTACACCCCACAAAGTTACAAAATCTACGCGATGCGCGCTCTCGTTTTGAACCCAAGGATTGAAAAAGCCAAGCCAGCCACCGCTCTTGGGTCGTCTCGCCAAACCAAAGTCAGCCATCCATCCTCGGTCTGCTTGCCGTCTGAGGTGACGCCCGGCAGATTTTGGCAGCTGCTGCCCTCTGTCGGGCAAGGATCTACGAAATGAGCCAAGCGACCGGAGCCAGCAACAAACAGCGATCCTACCCAAGATGAACGAAAATCAAAAGTCTGGCCATCTTCAATCCCTGGCGTCAAGAACTGAACAAAAGGCAGCTCTGGGCGACCAAACAATCCTGACCAGCAAGCGCTCGTCTGGAGTTGAATCAGCCTAACTATCCAACACACCTGAACCTGTCGTTTCCGACATAACCTTAGTGTGGCGCTTTAAATGACTGGTTCAGAGGGCTGCGCTTCAGCAAGCGGTAGAGGTGTTTCAGTCGATCAGGGCCCGTGCTTTGCCCCGTTTTCGAGACCCGCTCCCGCGCCGGTTCTCAACAGCTGCCGGTCCCGCTGCAGACCCGGCGCGGGGATCTGCAGATCCCGGACATCTCACCCCGGAGGCTGATTTTAGGCTTGAACTTGTTTCCGCGCGGCAGCCATCCTTCACGAAACAAAGATCGAAGACTTATCTCTCAGTTGTGGGAACAGATTCCTCAATGGCCAAGCGAGGTGTAAGGAAGCTTACGGTCCGGGATATTGCTTACTTCCCGGCTCTTGTTTTCTTATTGAAATTAGTGGGGTGCGAAAGGGGGCGGGCTTTCTAACCTACTTGACTGTGGTAGTCGTTGTCAAATCTCACGCGACAGGCTCTTCGATGGCACATCCGACACCTCTCGCCCGACCACCTGTTATGCCACGGCAAGTACGGTAACCGACGGCTAGCTACCTTCGTAGAGTCCCCTATTCTCGTATTATGACCTAATCCGGCATCTCAGCATGTACACCGCCGAGTGCCATAGTTGACCTGATTATCATGCGTTTTTGTACTCCCTCGGTCCCTAGGTTGTTTTCTCAGGCCGTGATCGGCCGCCTGACGGACGCTAGGCAGACGGTACTTAGCGGAGCAAAGCCGGTATCAGGAAGCCGCTTGTTATTCGCTTGTGCGGGCGAAGCCGTTGATACACGATTTACGCCGATGAGCGGTTCAATATGGAAGACGGTTCGGAAATGAAGCCATTTGCATCATGATCCATTGATCGACGGCTTCTCAAGAAGACGTTTCTAATGGCTGAAGCTGCTGATAAAAGTGAATTATTAATGTCTGGCTTGACTAACTCAAGTCGTTCAACGACAGTTGTTTTAACTTAGCAATTCATCATATGAACCACCAGTTTTTCCAGCGGCTTACACTAAACAAGCTAGTATGTAATAGCTCATGTGCTACTTATTTGCTGAAGCTGCTTAAATTTGTGAGCCGGTTTTACCAGCGAGCCGTTCCTGGGCCACGAGCCTTTCCTGAGGCGCGAGCCGTTCCTGAGGCAGCCACCCACCAAATTGACTTAGCGAATTTGACGCGTCGGTACCACGCCATCCTTTCTCCCCGCTGTGCCGCCCGCCCGTCCCGTCTCTGCCGCTGCCCGTGGTGCCCGTCTCTGTAAGTCAGCCCCCTACTTTCAAGGTTGTGGTGAAAGCCATTACCCCTGGTTTCCAAATGCCCTCGGTTCCATTCGCTGCAGTTCACCACGACTTGTGACATCCAATGCGCGAAGATGCCCGGGCATTCACGAGTCATTATGGCGCAACCAATTGCGATGGGACAGTGTCTGGTACTTGCCCTTATTACCTGTTACCCCCGACGAAGTTTGAGCTAAGTACATAGGTAGTTGACATATGCTGACGGGACTTTCGGACAGTATCTCTACCAATCCCGACTGCGTCGTGCCACCCCTCCAGGCCTACTTCAAGCCATGTATGCCCGTTCCATGCATCGTGCCACAACGGCTCAAAGCTGATAAGATGTTAGCCCGTACACTAACAGGCCTTCTCCACGCAAGAGGCCGGTATGTCCAGTTCTTTTGCTGGTCCCTGTATTTGCTTAAGGCTAATGGAACCCGTTAGCACTGACAACACAAGCCTTACTTCACGCCAGGCAATACCTTGTACGTAGAAGAAGGGTAGAAGGCTGGCTTCAAGTTCTGTATATGACTGATTCGACTAACCGAGATCACTGCGTAGTCCTCTATTACTATACTCTCGCCCCCGGCGACCCCTCCTTTGTTAGTATACGATCATGGCGTTGGAGCTTGTGGGAGGATATGTAACTAACCTGGTATAGCATCATGTCTAATCTATGGGGGACCGAACTTGACGATAACCTCGTCGATCCCCTCCTGCGAGGCGTATGGCACATTGGACACTTGTGTTTTGCTGGCCAGTACGGGCTAACAGAGTGTTATGGAAGCCGGGCGCGGACGCCAACCCCAACCCCCCCCAGCAGAGCACCAGTACCAGCACGGGTACCAGTACCAGTACCAGCACCAGTACCAGTACCAGCACCAGTACCAGCGCCAACGCCAACGCCAACGCCAACGCCACCAATCCTGTAAGGCTTCAAGTCTCGTCCTTCCTTTCCAAGTTGTGAATGAACCTAGCTGACAGTTGGACTACAAGCTACATGCAAAGAGTTCCTTGGTATAGTACACTGGCTGCTGTCCTCTGCCATTTGACTGACATCTGTTGTGGCAGACCGAGAGAGAGAAGACCCTTTGGGGCAAAACCTCGATGGACGTTCGCCGCGTTACCAAACGCCGCCGTAGACCCGAGCCCGAGCCAGAACAACCGGGTTCGAATGATGACGCAGTGGCGGCCGAGATGGCTAAGGACGACGCCAACGAGCGTAAGCTCACAGACGTGAGTTTGCGGCAAGTTTTCTTGTTCCACCAGCGCAAGCCGGAGAAGGACGAGGAGGTAATATACCCCTGTCTAGTTATTTGGTTGTTAGTTTCTAATTAATATGGCAATAGAACATTAAGAGTATTCACGGCGACGATGTGGACCCTTTCGGCTTGGAGTGGCCAGGAGGCCCGTACGCGGTTCATGAACGACCAGAAAAACTGCAAGTTCCGCGTGCTCGAGCATATGGAGGCATGGATCTGTTGGCAATTGTATGGTGGCTAGCACTAATATATGACAGAAACTACTTACAACCCATGCCGAGCACCCTGAGTATACAAACATACTCAATGTGGAGCTGCCAGTCCCTCGGGACTACCTTAAGCGGATGACGGATGCGGCCTGGGCGGAGGAGAGCTTCTTTAAAGTGTGGACATATATGGAGGGGCGGCTGGACTTCAAGCGGTCTTCTAAACTGGGACAGTACTATATACGCAGTAAGTATCATTCGCATGCGGGTTAGGTTGTGCTAATGCGAGAGGGAAGCGATGTTCAAAGGCCTGGCCCTAGAGGTAGCAGAGTGGTATGTACTGTATACGCAGGATTGGTGAACTGGCTTTGGGGACTGACTATTGGTGTTGGCGGGTAGGATGCGGGTCAAGAAGCAGGACGCGGACGCTGGTATTGCTCGCCGCGTTAAGTTGTTGTCGTACTACGACGACATGCCAAAGAAGTCGGGTATGTTATTATTTGTCTATGGGATTGCGATGCTTACTGACATCATTGTAATAGAGTATAGGAGTCTCAACGAGACTCACTTTGCGTGGGTCTTCGAGCGGCAGCGCCGCCAGAAGAAGCAGAAGAAGAACTCCTCTGCGACGACCAAGGCCAACCTCGGTAAGTAATCTCCCTCCCCCCCCCCCCCAAGCGTCTGGTATGAATGGCTTGGGTAGGATTGCTGATAGCTATATAACATGTAGAACGATTTGTGATTGACGAGGCGCCGCCGTCGGACAGGGAGGAGTAAGCGGTGGGGGGTTGTGTGGGCGTTTGGCGTGTGTTTTGCCTTTTCCTTCATTATTAGCATGATACCCATTTGCTTCAAGTTCAAATTGCTGTCAATCCCAAGCTTCAATGATCAAAATTGACAATTGTGTTGAAATGAAGTAGTCAAACGCCGTGGAAACAGTGGAAGCAGTTGCGATCGTGGTAATAGTAAGTTCAATTGAAGGTTGGTCGAAGGTTCAGGTTTTTGGTGTATATTGAAATAAGCCCCTTTTCGGCCTCACAACGTACCTTCCATGTTAATAGGCCCGGGCACAGGCACCTTCCAGTCAATAAGCCTTTACAACAACTCAAGAATTTTCAACCACTCCACCTCCCGCCTCCCATCTCCCACTTTCTCTCGCAAGTCGCGTCGTTATCCCTCTCGTTGATGCCGTTTTCTAAGCTCAAGACGCCACGCGCTTTACAGCATCGTGCGAAGAAGGCGTTGATTCGTCGTCGACTGCAGAAGCGCGAAGCTGCAAAGCGCCAGCGCCTTGACTCGACCGACCGGGAACGTGGCTCTTCGCCTCAGCGTCCTCGTCACAAAGAGCCGACCGATAGCGACGGCGATGGCGGCGATCGGGAACCGATCACATCTGCTACTGTAGGTTAGACCAACTACTCATGTACCAGATCACTAATCTGCTGCCTGTAGGATTTCGACGACTTCGAGCTTGCCCGAGCCTTGATCGATGTAGTGAACGAAGCAGACCACGTCGTCTATCCCAACCCCGAGACCGACGAGTATCAACTTGCAGACGACGGTCCGCTCCAGCAAGAGCTGCAGAAACTGGCCGAGTACCAGTATGCCGCTGATACCATCGAGAGCCACGACGATGAAGCGGAAGGCATCTCCGCCGCCGATGAACATGAAGAGGAGGTGCTAGATACCATCGCGGTTGCCGCACCCTGGGACACCACCGGTCAATACCAAACCTCCGAGCCCGAAGACCCGTTCGCAGCCTCGCAACCCAGTTGAGCAACACCGTAAAGCACACGACCTGTCGGAGTTTGCCTTGGGTTTAGGCCTATATTGCATCATTCACAGTGTATCCCGCAAGCAATACTCAACTCTCCTTCAACTTCTCAAACTGCTTGGTCATTCCGATAAGATCAGTCGGTTGCCCGATAGCCTTGACACTCTGAAGCGCCACGTCCGGGAATCGATACCGCGTATCGACATGCGTGTGGTCAAAGACCTGCCGCTGAACCCTAAGAAGTTGTCGTCGTCCCGGGATGTTGCCGGCAATCATGTCGGGTGAAAGCCCTACACAGGACCTCTTCTTCTTGAACCCTGTGGACCTCCTTCGCCGCATTCTTAGCTCCCGCATCTCCAGCACATTACACTTCGGTATGGCTCAACTTGTGGATAACCCGTCGGAGGCGTGGCATTCGATGCAATGGGCCGGCTCGGTACGCACCACCAGCGGCGAATTCGCATACTATCCGCCCTTCCCTTCCATGGAACCCATCTTCCCTGGCGACATTATCGCATACCAATGCGCGTTCCCAGCCTGTACCGGCTGCCATGAAAAGGTCGCTACAAATGTCAGGGTCGCCACGAAAGTCCATCTCGGACAGATCCAGGCAATGTTCCGCGATCATCGCGATAGTTCCCGTCATCTCGGCAACTTCATCGGCGACCCCAGCACCGGGGCTGAGAAGAACACGAAAGGCGATGTTGTCCTGGTTATCTCACGGATATGTTCTGGCAAGTTCATCAACCGACAGTTCGTCCAGAAGGGCAAGGCGATCAAGATCAACCCAGCCGAAGATACACTAGATGACGACGAGCTGGTCCTTTGCATGAGCCCAATGGAGCTTATTTCACCAGCCATGGTCACCGGCCGTCGCGACAACATCCGCTTCGACTATGCGTTTGGCAGCAAAGTGCGGTTCCCGGGTGATCCAATCGCTAGACGTGAACAACCATTGATCACCCGCATATTCGACCGGGAGCATATGGCGCTGGTGCCACCCTGCCTAGTCTCTCTGGTCCCTGGTGCCCTCGAAGTCGATGAGTTTGGCCGCGACTGGCTGGTCAAGACGTTCGCTCAAGGTGCAGAGGGTCGTGTCCGGTGTCTCCCGTGCCTGAACTTCAACGATGGCTTTGGCCTGTATCGCACTATGACCAAGTCCATCATGGGCTGCTATCTTCAGATCGCCGCTATGCCGAGAAGCGAACACACCCGCCAGATCAACGTCCTACCGGTTACACTGGGACCACATGGTGCCAATATGCACGATGTCATGAAGGCCTTGGCGCCGCTGAGAGCTCTCGACCGTGGTATTGCTGTCGATATCAATGGGGAGCGCACTATGCTGTGCGCATCCATCTTCGCCCTGACCGGCGACATGCCACAGCAACAACAGAACTCAGGGTGTCTGAGTGTCGCGGCCAATCTTAGTTGCCGATCGTGTCTCGTCACTTCCAACAACCGTGATGACCTCGACGTCGACGTGATAGGCAATGCCCGTGGCCATATGGAGATGGTTCGCCTTCGTCGTTGGATGGATGAGGAACTGCACCAAAAGTACAAGAAGGAGGCGTTTTCGACCAAGCACGGTATATCTCTTGAGGCGCCTGCAGTCATGTATGTCGCCCCAGCACTGGATCTTATCGGTGGTCGCCCCAGTGATGCCGCACATTCGGAGTTCAATGGTATCACCAAGATGATACACCAGCTTCTCCTTGACGCAGTGAGTACCCCCTTGATATAGCGACCAAAGCTGACATAGAGGTATAGGCTCTGAAGCCCGACAGCGTCGTTGCCTACACTAAAGCCTTGCGTCGAATACCGTTCCCACCCGGATGAGCTCGAATCCAATCCCCATACAATGTACTAAGGTACAGTTTTCAGGAGCATGCCCGTTGGTCTGTCTTGATGACCATAATCTCGCTATTATGGTTGAAGGAGTCTGACCTCAAGCGCCCTTTTGCCCGTGCAATGGAGGCAGTGTTTGATCAGTCCAAGCTGACAGCTAGCACTGCGTGTTCAATTGACGCAACTATAGCCACGAAGAGTGGAAGGTAAGAGCCTTATCGACATTCTAATTATCACCTTGGCTGCGATCGTCAAGACAAACTCGGCCTTGTCAACCCCTGAGATGACTATAGAAGATCGCGACGACAAGGCGATGCTTGAGAGTATTCGCCTTAGCATACGGTTATTTCAGCTAATGTGTGAAGCTGCAGCGCAGTCCACTGACCAATCGACCCGTGCTGCTCGTCGTCGTGGACGCGGTACTGCGGCAAACTCGCGCGCAGCTTCTGTGGCCCCCGCCGTGGCTGGCGGGATATCAACACCAGCAGCAGCAGCCGCCATGGCCAACACTATGGCTACGATGGAGATCGAGGAGGACGATGCTGTCGACAATGATGTCAACATCGACCAGCATACCGTCGCCCAAAAAGCCCAAGTATCGACAGTGGAGCGCTCGCCCGAATGTGCATATCGGCCTGCACTACATCGACGTGTATCGCCGGTATGGATTGGTTTCGTTGTTGATGGTCTTGCCAGGAGAGATGAAGCATAAGTAAGTGGTATTGCCCTCGAGTGTTAAGCCACGACTGATGCGCTTGGTGGACAGGCTATGGAAGAACCTTGTGGTTACGATGAACCACCGCAACCCCGAGAAGGACTGCCTGTCGTACGAGAATATGATGCAGACTGTGCGCCTTATCTTGCTGGATGGCTTCCAGGACGAGCCGGATATAACCAAGAAACTGAAGAAATCTTGCAGCATCGGTACCGACGTTGTTCTCTTCATTGCTCCCGCACGACGAGCTTGCCCGAGATGATGCAGAGGACGAAGATGACCCGTCCATCACACTCAGGATCGTTACCGACGGGTCTCATCCAGCGGCGACTGTATTGATAGCGGTCAAAGCCAGGGTATACAAGGCGATGGGTTTCCCCACTCGCGAGGCTGAATTCCAGCCGGTCTTTGCTCGGCAGGTTCGGGATGCATACCGGGCTGACTATGGTAGGAACATCATCATGAGTACCAATTTACGGGTACGCTGGTGGAAAAAGGTCTCCTTCGCAGACAGGTATGTACACGACCGCCCCCTTCCCTACTACGGCGCATTAACGGATCATTTAGCAACAACCCGACTGGGGCTCGGCGTCTCGTTTATCAGCGAGGGCAGTACGTAGCTTTCCGGATAGCTGGCGACATCGGCCGGCTGGACCACATCATGACGCATGAACCCATTGCAGGTTAGTCCACATTTTACACGGGCCACGGGAGCGCCCTCTGTGCCATCTGCAATCACTGCTTATAGGCAGCCCCCCTTGTCTGGTGGAGTTGCGTACCAGGTATGACTTGCTAACAATGCCAATGATCTGCAAACACAACTTATGTCTTCCTCATCGTTACTCCACTCCGCAAGATAGAGGCCTCGGAGCCTCTCACGGGCCTTCCCTTGATGCAGATTGCTCAGCCCGGCCAACATATCGGCATGGCACAGGAAGATGATCGCTGTTGCCAGCTGATTGTCGGTTTACCCGCTCTCCATCGCAGCCGGTTGTACATGGTGCCATTCACCACCGAGGCAGGAGAGGATGGTCGGCGCTTGGTGACCAACATCAACCATGACCTCACTGACGACACCCAGCTTCTCTGTGTCAATTGGCGAGTGCAGTTCACTTGATCACAACACAGCATATCCATAGTGCGGCACGCCGGCAATGGAGTATGGCACAAGGCAACTGGGTGGAGCCAAGGGGCGAGCATGGATGCAGGTTGCAGTGGCTGTATGTAGCGATAAGGAGATTGGGAGAATACTGATTGCGATAAGTGAGCTGAGGCCGCAATTAAATGGGTCCGTGTATGTGGTCTGTGCATCGATTTGACCGGGCCCACTTCGGGCCCCTGAGCTTGGACCCGGCTCGCGTTACTGAGCGGCTCGTGGTTTGGAACGGCTCGTGGTTTACAAGCCATATACTAACCGCTAGGCAGCGGCTTGTTGCCAATTCAACAGCTTCTATAATTGAACCGCTTCATGCATATGAGCTACTCATTTCTCTGAGCGGTTCAATGGCTATGGAGTCGCTGATCAACGAAAGCGGCTGGTCGAAACCAAGCCGGGATATATTCGCACTTACCAACAAGCGGCTCAGAACCTCGAGCTGGATTTTAATGGTAAATCAACAGCTTATTGAACCCAGCATGAGACGGCTAAGTAGCCACGCAAGAAGCGGCATGGGCTTATCAGGTTGAACTCATTGAGTTAGCAACAAACAAAAAAGGCCATAGATCAGTCCAGACAGGAAGATATTGGAGGATTCCGACGATAAGAAAAACGAAACTACATACGTAGGTGTTATGGAAAACGCTGGTCGCAACAGCCGGCAACTCCTCACATTTAGTTTCGACGGACCTATGATGCCCGGTGAATGACCTCCAGACTAACTAATCATTAAGAACGCTCTTGCACCACTAACTCCTTCATACCAGTAGCTAGATCTTTTCTGAAAACATCATCTTTGCCGAACGAATCGACTCAACGGCTGCTCCTACTCCCTGCAGCGAGCTGAAAAGCGGAATTTGAGGAAGTACCTCGCATCGTCAGTGGGCTTCCAGGCTTGCATCTCTAAAAGGCGAGGCTTTTTACTCGTAAATAGAGGTTTACTCCCCGTATGCCGTACCGTGAAGACAATGACAACTGGGCTCTGTTACTCAAGACTCCCGCACTCGATGGTTAAGGATCAGTTCATTGCTCACAGTCCCCTGAAATGGATCAGGGCCTATCGTTTTCAAGACACTGATGACTTTATACTTGGGCGCGCCGCCGTTACCGTTTTGTAGGATTGTAAGCTAGCTAGGTATGTGGGTTATAATTATTATTCATACTCCGCTATGCCCTAGGGCGTGCCGGACCCTCAGCTATTTAGTGTACAGGAAAACCGTGCCCTCCCGGGCCGGGTGAGAAACCCATACCAACAATCAAGGAGCGATGCGTTTTAGTGAGCCTACATATACAAAGAGAGGGGGCCTCCTGGCCTCCGAACGGGGGAGCTTCAGGCCGCCGCTTCCAGCTCGAGCCTCCTGGCTAAGTTGTACATCGGCAGCTTCCCCGAGTCCATCAGCCAGTCGAGAACTCTCCTCGCGAGCCGTGCAGTCGTGGGATTGATGCCGTGTAGAACAGAGTAAAAGTCCCGTCGTGTCCGAATTCCAGTTCTCTCCCATCTTCTAGTCAACGGTGGGGCCAAACACCACACTACCAGGTGTTCGGCAGTCTCTCGTCCCTCGCCACACTCGCAGGCAGGAGTCAGAACCTCCGGGACTCCCCGTGTAAACAAGAAGTCCCGTAAGCCTATTGCTCCCGTCCGGATTTGAATCAGCAGTGAGCTCTTCGCCTTGCTAAGACCGTCGTGCCTCCTTAGGGTTTCGTTCCGGAATAGCGTCTCCTGCTGATGGTCAAAGTCGTCCGCCGGCCTGGTGATTGCCCTGCCGTCCCGTTCCTTTAACCACCTCGCTTTCCAAGCCTCTTCTACTACCCTGTTCGTATCAACGGTTCCCCCCGTCCAGCGCATGACCGTGCCCTATGTGGGTTATAAGCATGGTCGATGAGAAGAAACTCTCAGCAATGAACCCCCCAAGCATGACTAGCCGACTGCTGCCTCGCAGGGCTGATAGTTTACCCAGTTTGGTAACAAAGGTTCAAGAACATAAATCTCAAGGCCCTATCTGTAACGGCCCTGACTTCCAAAATTCTTTGTTGCCAACTTGTCAGCTTCGTTCTAGATGTGCCTTCACAACAACAGCAACAACAACAACATGCATTGACAGAGCAAATGACCGCCACAACAAAACATAAGCCGCCACAGTTGCTTCTACCACAACCCACGGGTAAATTAGACTTTTGGACTTGCACTCAAAAGTATTGCCAGATCAAGCTGTAAGTTGCACTGTCCCCCAGTATCCAAGTTGTCTGGGCGGATCCGTCGGTCTCCTGAACCCCGTTTGTGAGTCATGGCAGCATCCACAAGCGGGTTTAGCTCAGTTGGGAGAGCGTCAGACTGAAGTAAAACTTCGGGAATACCAATCTGAAGGTCATGTGTTCGATCCACATAAACCGCATTGTGTTTTTTTGCTCGTTTTGCCTTAAGTGGGTTGAGGAATGTGTTAAAAGGTGGTCGCCGTTTGTCAAACCTAGCGGGGACATGAGTATTGAGATAGACAATTTGCGCAGTGGGAATAATAGCTCCGATACGGGTACGGTGATAACCATGCTGCTGGGCCTTATAGACGTCAGCCGTGTGCCTCTAACGTCGTCGGTTTCATATTTGGCGTAGCGATATCTTGACCGGAGCTGATTTTTTCCGCGGTCCCGCGCTCGAGTTCACACTTCTTGGAAGTCAAGGTATCGAGGGGCTCTTAAAGCTCCCCCGTTTTTATATCCAAGCTATAACTAGTGTTCATAAGAAAGCAATGGGGAAATAGAAGAAGGTGAGAAGAGTAAAACCTAGTAAATATGAAAGATTATCTCGTTAGGTCATCGCGGGTCAAGTATAGGATAATCGACCATGGGCCCAGACTTTGCTCTCGTGAACTCGACTATCCCATCTCCCTTAGCACATATTTCTGGGGGTAGCAAGATAAGACTGGTGTTTCCCAAATCCATACTTCAATATATACACGAACTTTTGACTTTGGGTGAGCCTTGACATGGCTGACTGAACAGTGACCATGGTCCTGTCTAGACACGTTAAGCGGATTAGTATCTCGAAAGTAACTAAGATAAAAGTTTAGTTTTTTACAACCGAGCAATTTGATAAGGTATCTTTGACGCGTAGACATATGAGATTCTTTCTTGAGATATTGTGCACTGGAAGGTTGGCAGTCGGGCAACTTATCCATGCTCTTTCTTAATGGCGCTCTTCAACTTCCTACACTCTAGCTCCAAGAACGAATAATTTATCAGAAAAGCCTTTGGTTATAGTTTATTAACCGGAAAATAGGAAGACTCGAAAACCTCACGGAATGATTTTCTTAAACTACCTTTTACACTTTCCTTCTTACTATGGCATTAGGAAACTCGAGTCGGATTGCGCAACGTCACCTTAGCCTGTTGTTGAGTCAATGTCCAAGATGTCTATCATTTGCCACTCCACCTTGGTGAGCTTTACGGTACCTCCCTTAAAGACTACGTTAAGTATTCCAACTCTAACACCCTTCAAGATAGAGCATAAACACATAGCTTCGCTCTCATGTGTCCATCTAGAGCCCATTGTTCACCGTCGGGTCAACTCCAGTTCGCCTCAAAACAACAGAGACCTCCCCCGGGCTCGCACTGCTGGTGGGTGCTTTCGGACACGGCAACAATGGAACGTTGACCGGGCCGTGTTAGTCCCGTAGGTTCACCGGCACGGCATGGAGAGGGTCAAGGCGGGCGCGGCGTGACGCTACAGAGACGGGAAGGGCATCTATCCCGTAAGGGTAAGACACCCATGATTTCCGGTTTATTTCCCTGCTGTAGAGATCTAATCATGCAAAGCCGGCGAGTGCCCGCAAGTACACGATAAGGACCTAAAAAGGCTGAGCCGCAGTTTCACCCACCACCTCGGCTAGATTCGCGACCGTAGCTCAGACTGATGAAGGCCCCACTTCCTCTCATTCCCTATCCTTAACACAGGAAACTATTATGCCGAGGTGACGTGAGTGCATCTCAGCATCTGAAGCTCCGAGCATCCGAGCATAACACGGACACATGTGCCGGCGCAAGGCGACAACAACCCCGGAAGTAAGGACGCCCTTTCGCACCCCCGGCCGGACCCCGGAATGCCGCCTCATCCCGTCCCACACTCCGAGTGCCCCCCGTCCCGTAGTAGCTCTGTGATACCCACTCTTATCACGAAAAGAAGAATGATGTACTCACACCCGGAGCACGGCCATCAAGGCATCCGCAGCAGCTCGCTCGTTTCGACACAACCACCTTTTTCTGCGCGCACATGCATATGTCCTGCCCTTCCTTGTCCAACGCCGTTCCCACTACCACCCCTCAAACCCACCACGGGTGCGTAAGTTGCGTGCGAGAGAGAGTGCTCTAGCCGACCGTAACTGCGCTGCGCCGCCCCCTCACATCGATGGCCCGATCAGATCGGCGGCAGCCGGGACCCGGGGAGGAAGGCGGGGCTCGGGGCAAAAGGAAATATGAATATGGGAATAAAATAACATAAAAACCGAACTATGAAATGCAGGAGGAGCCTCACACCACGGGCCAAGCAAACCCGCACCCCGTCTCGGGATGTGGAGATGGAGATGGAGATGGAGACGGGGACGACGCTCGAAATACGAGGACCCTCCACATCCAACACATAGCGCGCACACCTGCAAAACCCAGCATACAAACGGCCGGACCAAACGCACTGGCGGCAGAAATGCAAAGCCTTTAGTCGTGGGCGCGCACGGCGTTGTGCTTGGTCAAGATGGGCCCATCCATCATTCGATATGGGCGGCCACACGTGGGGGAAATCGTTCGACCGCCGCGCAGCCACGGTTGCAGCGAGCGCGGTTGTTGTTGTTGGGGGGGGGGGGGAAATCCAAAAAACACACTTTGTTCCCCTTTATTCCGATACACATATGAAAAAAAAGAAAATAAAATCTATAAAAATTATCAAGACATAATATAAAAGATGATAAAATAAAAAATAAAAATAAAAAAAAAATAAAATAATAAACACACCA
>NT_165979.1:608226-637563 GCF_000143365.1 Chaetomium globosum CBS 148.51
CCAAGAAGAAAGGATGTTATTAAAAAATAAAAAAAAAAAAAAAACAAAAAAAAAGAAAAAAAGAAAAAAAAAAAAAAACAAAAAAAAAAAAAAAACAGAAAAAAAAAAGAAAAAAAAAAAAAAAAAAAAAATAATAAAAAAAAAAAAAAAAAAAAAAAAAAAAAAAAAAAAAAAAAAAAAAAAAAAAAAAAAAAAAAAAAAAAAAAAAAAAAAAAAAAAAAATAAGAGAAAAAAAATAATAAAATCTATAAAAATTATCAAGACATAATATAAAAGATGATAAAATAAAAAATAAAAATAAAAAAAAAATAAAATAATAAACACACCAAAAAGGAAACTAAACGAGGACAAAAATAAACTTAACATTACGTCCCCATCCAAGAAAGATGAAAGGGACAGTACCAAAAAAAAATAGGTGGTATTATAATTAATTCTTGAAGAGAATGTATACACGAAACATAATCCAATATACATAAGGGATTGGACAAAATAAGAGATATCGAACCCTGCTGCAATACCACGGTCATACCGGGCAAATTGTACGGTACGGGGTGGTGGCAGGTGGCAAAATACCACCTTACAGAAGAAAGGGGGGCGAGGAGGTGAGGTTTGTTTGCTTCAGGTGGGTGTTGCTGCTTGGCGATACTACCGTGGTATACGGAGGTTATGAAGGTGCAAGACGGCGGAGCACAATGAACGGCCAACTCGGATCCCAAGGCCGGGCGTCGATAACGGCGGGGCATCTGCAGGGCGACGGAAGGGGGAAAGGGTCCAGCCTTTTTAGAGCATGGCCGGGGAAGCCAGAAGTGCATATCCGCTGCGCATCATCTATGTAAGCGAACGGTTGGGGTTGGAAGGTTTCAATCGCTGCCGCCTTGACATGCGGGGGCGACTAGGGACTCGACTGGGGGGGCTATCGTGCATGTGGATGGAAGCGGAAAAGAAAGGTCTTGGGAGGGCTCGAATTAATGAGTCGAACCATGATTTTCAGGGTCATGGACTGGTTGGCGAGTAGGATGCCGAACCGTGAACAAGGTCGGGTTCGGGGGGCTGGCGATCCCGCGACACCTTAAACAGACGGCATGATTCCTCGATCTGAGCTCCAGAAACGAGATCGATGTCGCAATGACGGCAGAAGATAACACACTTCATACAGACGATCGCGTTACGGCACCCTGACAGGCTGAATCGGCTAGACCTTCACCGGCTGCAGCTCCCCCCCTACCAACCACGAGCTATTTTCCTGGGAGCGCGGCCGTGGTCGTGACGAATCCTTCTGCAACCTCATCTAAAACTTCCGATTGATTGCCATTGCATCCGCTCCGTGGGCGGGAGCTCGGGAATGCCAATTGTCAAATCAGGGAGCGGCCCTCGCACAACTGGGTGCTTCTGGAACGTCGCTCTGCTGTGTCACCCACCTGCTATAACAGTTCTCCTTGTCATGTTGGTACATCACAATTGCCACGCCGAGGCTAAAATACCGAATTGCGCTCCATTGGGTGACAAGCACGATCGCAAACAAAGTGATGGCGACATTGATTGGAAGTTCACTCCGGGCTCTTGGGGTAATTACTCCCGAGAAGCCCCTCGGGCCGTTAGAAGGAGGCGTGGCCGCATCCGAGTGAGAAGCATGTGCTCGGAGCATCCGCAGGGTTGCCAGGGGGCCCATGTAGGTGGGTAGGTATTGAAGCCAGATACAGGTGTAACTGGGGGTATTTGTCCATGTTTGCGTTAGGTATCCGAAGAGCAGCCGAATACCCTGAGCCGATTGATAGCCATTAACCGATGGCCTTAGGCAAACACTGGCATATCCTCGAACGGGCGCATGGCATGGAGACGGCTTCGCCGAGGACTAGAGAAGCCGGTGTTGTCGCAGTGGACAGAGACAATGTGAAGTGATGAGAGTGAACTGTTGTTTCATTGGCTTGTCGGATGGCCTGTTTCGCTCGCCTCATCGGAGGGGTCAGAGTCGTTGCCATCGACTTAGGGTCCTTCGTTCCCGCTTTCGTGGGCATCCACCGAGTGGTCTTCCTCTTCGTTGTCGTCATCACTTCCCGGTTTACGAATGAGCAACAGATCCTCGCTCCCCTGCCACTGTGACGGCATGGGCGGGAGTTCCTCGTCGTCATCCCAGCCGTAGCCTTCATCATCACTGTCGGCGACTTCGAAGTCGGTATCTCCAAGTTTCCGCTTTGGAGCCAGGGTGGAGGTGAGTGTCCTTGAGTGCTGCGTGTCGTCGTACTGGATCGGCACTAGACCGCGCTACACTGGTCAACAATTGAAAGAGCGGCCGAGGCGCAACACTTACTTGATCCACCTCGAAGGCGCAGACACTCTCAATCGAGGGGCCGATGCCCTTGCCATTCAGTTTCTGGATCGCCGCAAAGTGCAAGCCGCGCGTCTCTGAACCTTCCCCCAGCCAGTCCCGGAACAGGACGATTCTGGTTGACATCCCTTGTTCCCAAACGCTGGCGTTAATGGCCGGGACCAGAGCGGCACCGCGTTCAGCCTGCATTTTGGTGGCGCATTGAGTGAGAACCACAATGGCTAGGTCTCGCGTTGCAGCGAGTTTCTGAAGGCTGCCTACAATATACTGAAGAACCTGCAGCCTACGGGCCGAAGCAGAAGGTCCTTCATGAACCAGGTTAGTTTTGATGAAACAATGATCCAACCAAGCAAACTGCAGCAGAGGTACCTTTATTACCCTTTGGGCGTCCCTGGTCGAGTATGGTTCAGGTAGCTTCGGTAAGGCATGGTTGATGAGGGCGGAAAGTGAATCGACAACTACAAGTGATGCCCCCTGCGGAATACAGAGCGCGGTAGGCCTACATAGTAGCGCGATAAAGTGCGGCAGGCTTGGGCATGTAAAGTGGGCAAAGGAGTCTAGGCCATTGCGATCTGCATACTTGTTTTCGCCGGTCTTTTCGTCGACGATAGAACGCAGACGCTCGATGGGGACGCGATGGAATCCATCTAGATGCAGAGTAAGCCGGCTGTCCACGAAGGCAAGCTTCAGGAGGAGGGCAAGTGCGACAGACCAACCCAAACAACTCCGCGGCCTTCGCTGAGACAGTGGGAAGCGAGCTGGAGTCTGAGGAAGATCAGCAGAGGTACGTCATGAACCGCGGAATATGAAGCATACCCGAATGCCGTCTTTCCTACTCCCGGAGGGCCCCAGATCTCTGTCACATGCCCTTTTTGAAGCCCGCCATGCCCAGTACCGGCCAATCCCGGGTTGAGAGACTCATCGAGAGCTGCAAGTCCAGTTGAGATGAAGTTGGAGTTGTCTCCTTCCAAGTCTTGCAAGGCTTGTGCCGCTGACACGGTTGGGAGACGATCTTGGGAGAAGTGTTAGCTAGTGTTTAACTAAACAATGGAGCTCTGCATGGTGACAATGTATCAAGATCATCGATGGGACGGAGCAGCAACTTGAAGCTCGGAACCATGCGAGAAAACCTACGCGTTGATGGCAGATCAAAGCTCGAGACGTCGTGACCGTGGATTGCGTGGTAATCCATCCTCTTACCCTGTGGTTCCCCGTAATAACCGATCCGTTTTTTTACGGTTGCGCTTCATGAAGCGTTCGCCTCGTTTCCATTCAGTGGAGTCGTTAATGCAGCCCAAGCAAGAACAACGACGGAAGTGCGGCCCGGTCCTTCCAAGTCGAGTTGAGGCCGACGGATGAATGACTTACCTAATCAACCAAAAGGATTGAGAAAGGGGGCCGGGTTAGGGTTTATGCTGACTGCGAGGCACGTGCGAGGCCACAAATCCAAAAAAAGGAACATTTTCTGGAAGCAAAAATTTATGTCGAAGGTATCCCCAAACAGCCAACATAAACAAAACAAAAGATAAACGTGCGGTTTATGTGGATCGAACACATGACCTTCAGATTGATGTTACCGAAGTTTTACTTCAGTCTGACGCTCTCCCAACTGAGCTAAACCCGCGTTGTTGAAAACTGCGCTTTTGAGGAGTCACAAATGAACCCCTGACACAACTTCCGTCGCAGCGAACCCCTCAATTTCACATGCACAAAGTTGTCAACACCAACAAGTGCTAAGCATTTAACCCGCGAAGGTCTGAGCCATGATGCCATGATCACATTCACATTGAATAGTCAATAATTCAACGGTTTTTGCCCGGTTCTTCCCGTTCTCCCTTCAGCCGAATTGATCCTGGGGCACACACACATTCTCACCGCAAAACCCGCACTCAACGAAAATTACGATACTCATCAAAAGAACCCACGTGAGTCTTACGATCGTCGTATGTTGCAATTTATCGCCAGCGGGCCCTTTGTGAAGATATCACCAGCCCCGTCACTCGTCCCGGAGTCTCCCCCAGCATCATCCTGTGTTACGACCCTCGTCCCCTTACCCCAGACGGACCCCCCCACAAACCCCAGGATGTCTGGAATGGGTAGGTTGATGGCGTTCACATGGAAAGATTTTCTCAAACTGTCCTAAAATGGTTAAAATGGGAGCAAAACAAAGGGGTGCCGGCGGGTTTGGTAGCATGCCGGACTCCAGGATCTACGGCCCCTGACTTTGCCGAGGGCAAACCCCCTTCCGCCTAAGCGCCACCGGGGTATGGGGAACAATCAAAGGCTGATGATATTCGTACATACCATACGTGTTGCTGATACGGACGAACTCCCGGCGCGGCGACTCGAAGTTTTTCGTCATCAAACCCATCGAACGGAAAGGACCGAGGAGGATAAAAGTTTCGACCGTTTCTTACAAGGCCCATCCTCGCCGCGGTCTCGGCACCGCGGGCTTGGCAGTTGGTGAGCCTCCTCGGGCCCCCAGACACCAACAGCCGGCATCGACACCACGGGGTCGGCGCGGAGATTAAAATCCCATCTCCGTCGGAAAACGGTATGAAGTATCCATTTTTCGCTTTCGTCATGTCGCCTTGTTCAGTGCTCATCCACTCCGCATTTGGCCTCCGCCCATGTGATCGCAGGGGCTGTTGCTGGTTCGCCGGCGCATGTCAATCTCGGGATCGAGCCGCGAAAAGCTGGGGCTGATCTGACTGGGGACGTGGGGGGCCACTCAGGGCGTTGTTCTCGACCTTTCTCCGGTCGCAGGCTTGCCACTCACCCATCCGCCTCCAACAACGACGAAAAGTTTGCCAGAAGCGGACCTGTCAGAGATTTATCCGAATCGATCCGCCAATTCATCGGAAATTCTCGGCGTCCCCGACGCCCAAGCCGGTTTTTTCTCTCTCTCTTTCTGCCCTAGCTAGGGAGTTAACCGCTGGACCGCCCACCTGCGCAAGAAAAGCGCGCCCCAGGACAATGGTTTGGCCGCTTGGGCGTGCGACGCTGTCTTTTTTTCTGCTGGGCAAGCCTTGGGTCCCCACAGATTGCCTCAAATTCTCCTTGGCTGTCACTTTGCCCAGAACCGAGCTGCACCGGGTTCAGAACGCGGCGCTACGGCGAGCACAGGCAGGGGAAATCCGCAGGCTGCGGAGCCGCCGGATAATTGCGGTTTTTGAGGCGGGCGATCGATCTCCGTGCAGCCGCCCAGTCAGGAACTGAGGACGCCTGAGACGAGGGCGGGGCAACAAGACTGCATATTCGAGCTGAAAGAGCATCAGTTTTGACACGATCCCCAGGTATTGGGGGTTTTGAGCATGATCGATGACACGTATGCCACTCGTCTCTTTTTCCTTATACCTCGCTTTTTTTTTCTGGCGGATCCTCGGTCCTTCTGTGGGCCGCGGCACTTACCGTGGTCTCGAGCTTGCGGAGAAATGACTCGCAAGCTATCGCAGTGGGCTTTTGTCACCTCGCGCTTCGGCCAAGCTCGGTGAGAGACTGAAAGGATGAAAAAATTCCGACTGCCATTGCGGCAGAGCCAAGGTTTGTGTTGTGCTTGGTGCTGATTGCATTGGTATTTTCATCCGGAAACGATTGGCTTGGCCCCCCCACGTGTTGGAAACCATGGCTTGGGGTCGTTCTTCCTTCGGTTCCCCGGATCTGAGAGCCTGGACCGCTATCAGACGGCACGATAACATGGGGAAGCGAAACCCTCTGGCGCTTGTTTCTGAGTCAGCCGGCCCCGCGGCAAGCAAGCTTTTGCAGGGTACGAGCGTTGGCTCTTCGGCCCGGTTCCAGCGTCTCGAATTCACCCCGTGGAGAAGAGAGAAAACTTCAATCGCAATGAAGGCATCGTGCACCTTGCTGGTCCATAAACTCGCCGGGTTCCCAGGCGCCAGGTTGCCAAGGCATGAAAACCAGAAATGCCGTCGTGGGGCTGCGTGCAATTCCCTGTATGGGATAGGTCTGAAAGGCTTGACGGCACTCCACAACTCCGAATTCCGTCTCGGAGCTACTGAGACAAACCAACCGGTAAATGCCACTCCGGATGGATGGATAGGTGGATAGGTGGATAGATGGTGTTTGAACACCCGTGTAAGATTTGAAAGCTTTCGTTTTGCGCCGGTCGGCTTCCGAGTTCCAAGAGGTCGACGAAAGGCGTGATGCATCTGACGGCGCTGATACGGTGATAAGTCAAGCCTTGGGTGCAACCCCGAAACCCCCACGAAAAGTCGTATGGAAACGGGGTTAAGCGATGTCACACACCCCATCCATCGTCAAAAGTCCAACTGCCATGTCAGGCACACGGACACCACGGTCCTACGCGGTAATCACAAAACCCGCCTCTGAGAAGTTTGACGGACCCTCGGCAAGCTTCATCAGCACTCGTGTTCCGGCTGCATCCCGAGGGCAGCGAGCCGACGTCGATGCGGCGCGCTTATCTCTGGATCCCCAACATGCAGCGGCCAAGATTCGATACCCCGGATTTTGGGGGTTCGGAGTGACGTCCGAGTTGGAGGAAACCCGGCCGATGGCTGTCCCAGCCCGAACTAAGAAGTGTAGCACAATGTGTGCCCGGCCCGTGATCGAATACCTACCCGAAACACGTAACCAACGCAATGTGGATTGTGCGCTGCAAGACGCGTAAATTTACACTCGCTCCAGTCGTCCCTCCATGATACTCACTATCCGGAGGCAGGGATGGTTATCGACCCCCCAGAGGCAAAGAGGGCTAACCTGTAATCTGGATCTTCCCCACACTCCACAGATTGTGTCGTCGGCCCTTATCTCCCGTCATTCTCGCGCCACACCTGAAATTGGTTTGGGCCACCTCTCACTCCTTTCATGGCCCTTCATTGATATCGGAAGAGGGAAAAGTCGGGAGACGAGGCCCTATCCGTTGTCCGCAACCGACCCTAGCTCGACCAGCTCCATCATCCGAGGTTTGCATGAACGGGTCAAATGCAAACACCACATGTAACAGAGTGGATTCGGCCGAGGAAAGCCCAGGAATCCAGACATCATCAACTTCTTGGCCGTGGTCTCCCGGGTCAGTTTCTCGGCCACCGCGGCTTGTGGGTTTTTGAACCTGGGGATTTCCCCGTCCAGACTCTGCATCCCCAGATATGCAGTCTTTCTAGTTGTTTCCTAGCGCGCGTTCCTCCCCGGGTTCATCGGCCGCCACCCATCTTATCACGGAGGTGTCGTACCACCACCGTGCTCGTTATCTCCGCTATACGGTCAGGCCATCTCGGCTGCGAAGGCGTCCAAAAAGGAAATCAGACAGGTCAAAGAAACCGAAGCCAAGACGCATCCG
Source organism: Chaetomium globosum CBS 148.51 (assembly GCF_000143365.1). NCBI lineage: Eukaryota > Fungi > Ascomycota > Sordariomycetes > Sordariales > Chaetomiaceae > Chaetomium > Chaetomium globosum. The sequence continues at coordinate 615,870 of NT_165979.1, forward strand.
AGCCCAACCATTTGTACTCCAGCTCAGCCACCGTCCACACCGCCCCGGATTGTGCAGAGCAGTTCTGGGAAGGCAACGGTTAACGTCACCCTCCAAGGTCTGGCCAAAGACAAAAACGGCACGAAACGTCGATTTCTCACTTGGCGATCGACAGCCTCATGCCCCAGAAACAAAAAAAAAAATACTGCCAGCGCGTAGGTCGGCCAGCAACAACTCGGCGCGGGAGCGATCCGTATGGAGAGTGACAATAAGACGCGTGCCCCGCGCGGAGCCCAGCTGCACGATCTGAATGTGCTGTCTCATGCGCGAGAACCTTCTCGGCTGCGAACCAGATGTCCACGGCAAGGGCGCTTGACAACAGCCTGGTGTAAACACACCCAAGACAAGCCAAGCCTGCTCGGGCAAGTGGTGAGGTGCTGTTGATAGATCGCCGTGCCTAGGCGGTAGGTAGGTCCATGTCGCTTTGTCGCACGTTTTCGTCGGGCAGTCTGTCGAGCCTGCTGCCCCTCTGCAAATTCGGGCAACAAAAAGGCTGAGGTGACCTGGATCGGCACAGTCACAAACTTCCCATCTGGCCGATTCCAGGTTCCCGTGTCCTTCACCCCACCCGCCCCATCCTGCCCTGCCCTGCACAATTACAATGACTTCTGGCACTCTGGGTAGGGAGGTCTTCACACCACCAGGGCTGCATGACAGACTGCAATAAAGACCTACATCAGTCACCCAGCCTGCCGCTGCCGTCCCAGCAATGCAGTTGCACACCGGCCAAATTTATCTGATGGAGGGTACGGACGCAGGCTGCAGAACGGAAGTTTCCAGGCGACCAGCGAGGTATTGTATGTATCGTGTATCGTAACCGGGGTAATGTAGGGTACCTCTGGAGCCAGGTACCGGCGGTCCACTATTTCTTTCTTTTTCCCCGAGACTCCCCCTGGCATTCAGGCGCTCCTTCCCTGCCGGGCCCCCCCTCACTGAGTCGCTGCGTATCCCGAACCCACACCCCCAAGCCCCTGCTGTTCCCACGCCACATGCCAACACACCCCCCAATGCCAGCCCGCGCGCCATTTAAAACCAGTGCCGCTTCCCCCAAACAAACCCGCCAACTTTCTGTTACTTCCCCATGCCACTTTGAGCTTCCCCGACGTCAGCACCCCAGACCCCAGACAACACCACGACAACACAACGACAGTAATATACAACAAAAGGAACAGCATTCTATTTTCCCAATACCCGGACAACTCGCACACTGCACCCGCATCACCACCTCTCTTCACCAAGGAACGACGACTTGCCTGACGATTGACCATCGACGTTGGCATATCGCTTCCGCCGGCTGCGTACTTCGCGTGTGCAGCTTGACCATAAGAGTGCTAGGATAGGACAAGGGAAATTTGGGTGTTGAGAAACTCCGCTTGGGAGGGTGGACATATGCAACGAGCAAAGTCTGCCGTGGACTTCTCCAGCCTGCTGAACCCAGAGGTTTCGGCGGAGAGGGACCAGATTTTGCAGCAGCAGCAGCAGCAGCAGCAGCAGCAGCAGCAGCAGCAAGTACAAATACAGCAGCAAACTGAAGCCGAGATGGCGGCCGTTGGCCTTATCCGTCCCAATGGACCCCTTCCGGTGGGTGCAGCGCCCGCTGAGCAGACCACAGAGCTCCCGCGCCCCTACAAATGCACCATGTGCGACAAGGCCTTCCACCGGCTGGAGCACCAAACCCGGCACATCCGCACCCACACTGGAGAGAAGCCGCACGCCTGCCACTTCCCTGGCTGCAGTAAGCGGTTTTCGCGGTCAGACGAGCTCACCCGGCACTCGAGGATACACAACAACCTCAACTCGCGGAGGGGGAATAAGAGCGGACACCATCAACACGCATCTATGATCCATAGGATGCAGCCCGATATGATGGCGCCGCCTCCTGGGCCCAAGATGATCCGTTCCGCCCCGCCCACGGCCTTGTCATCGCCAAACGTGTCGCCTCCCCACTATAGCTCCTACAGCATGAACCTTCCCACGCCGCCGACCTTGAGCCCCTACAGCCGTGGTGTCTTGAGCAGTCAGAGCGGTCCGGACATGGCCATGCTGGCCAGGGCCGCGGGTCAGCTTGAGCGAGACAACGCCCCCGGTCAGCACCACTACCCGCCCTCAAGACAGCACCCGTATTACGGCGGCGTCTTGCACTCGGCGCGGAACCCGCTGCCTGGCCTCGGTGCTTACCACATGTCGCGCCCGCACTCGCACGACGAACACGATGACCACTACGCGCACGCGTACAGACAGTCGAAGCGGTCGAGGCCCAATTCTCCCAACTCGACGGCTCCCTCGTCCCCCACGTTTTCTCACAACTCCCTGTCTCCGACACCGGACCACACCCCACTCGCCACGCCTGCCCATTCGCCCCGCCTCAGGCCCTACAGCGGTGTTGAGCTGCCCCCGTTCCGCAACCTGAGCCTGCACCACACCCCCGCGCTAGCCCCCTTAGAGCCGGCGCCCGAGGGCCTTACCCCGCCTCTGCTGCCCACGCCCAGGAGTAACGGCATGTCGCTGACCGACATCATGAGCCGGCCCGACGGCGCCCAGCGGAAACTGCCTGTGCCCAAAGTGGCCGTCCATGACCTGCTGAGCCCCGCCGATGGATTCTCCACGAGCGGCAGGAGTTCGTCGTCGAACAGCATTTCGGGCGTCGAGCTGTACGAGAGGTTGTAATGGCGGCGAAGAGGAGCACCCGTGGCGTCCGCCTTCGACTCGCGAACAATCGGCAGCCTCCGACGATATGACTGATGACGACAACTCCGGGCAAATCTATAGAGGATATACAACCACTTGGGCGTTTGGCTCTTTCTTTGTTGGCCTACTTTTTTGGGGGTTTTCTGGTTGCAAATGGCACTCGACTCTTGTTTAATATTGGTTTGGAAATAGTGGATTTACACGGCAAAGCGGGTGCGGGTTTCTTGGGCTTGGGCAGGATAGACATCACCACTTCACCACTTTTCTTTTTGGGCGGATAGACTTGGCTTCCTACTTCCTCCAATGTGGAGCAATGAAAAAGACAACATTGTTTTTCCTTTGTGTTCTCAACCGGCGGATTTTGGACGGCAGGTTTTTTGGTTGGGCTTGAGAATGCTGCAGCAACACATCAAACTTTCTCTTTTTTTCTCTTATGGTTGGAAAAGCAAGTCGATAGATGGTTTGGGAGGTCACCAGGCACAGGACAGCGAGGAGAATTGGATTTTTGGCAGTCTCATGTGTATTTTTGGCTAGTTACTTGGTAATTCCCACCACCCTTCACTGGGAGACAACAACAGAAGTCATCAGGTATTCAAGCAACAAACCGCCGCCTCCCGAACCAAATTGTGAACATCCGCAACCTGCTGCTCTTTTGCTTTTCTCCAGCACTGGTGACAAGTCGACGAGCAACGTGTGCCGCTCCTGGCCGCTCATCGTCTCCGGCTTTCACCACACACCCCTCCCCCTTTTTCTTTTTTTCTTCCCTCCCCCCAGGCCACCTTATTTCTCCACGTTTCAGCAGAGCTGCCTCATTAGGGCTGGGCCGCGGGGAAGAGCAGCACAGGGTCTCAACGGGGGGGCGGTGGGTTTTGCGCCCCCCGCCCATGGCCCCAGCCCAACACGCGGCGTGGGTTTTTGGTTCTGGGGCACGAACGAGCGAACAAGCGAGTTCCCGCGGACCGTTTGCCGGTGCAGCTGCGTGGTTGCCCTGCCTTGCCTTGTCCCGCGTGCCTCAAGAGTTCGTTATCTTGCTTTTGCGATGCTTTGCTTGGCCTTGCCTTGCCTTGCCTTGCCTTGCCTTGCGTGGGTGGCATGTGCCTGTCTGCCTCCATGCTACGCCGCCACGCACACACGCACGCGGGCGGTTCTTTTTTTGATTTGTTTTTCTTTATTCTGCCTTTTTCTCTGACTTTCTTTTTTTTTTCTTCTTCCTGTTCCTTTTTGTCTGACCACGCCCACTTTCCTGTTTCGTTGGGGGCATTTCCTCATTTGTCCATCGTTGCTGAGTTAAGGATCCCAGTGGGTGTGGGGAGTGGCATTTGTTTTCTGGGACGTCCAGGGTGGTTCAGGGGGGGTCCGGGGGAGGGGGGAGGCTCGGGTTTTTTTCCGGCTGGCGCTGCTGGTGGGAAGGACCCCCTCCATGACTTGCTCGGACCTGTCAAGCCTTGCCGTCGTGGTTGAGAGGTCCCAATCCTGTGCAAGTTGTCCCTGTGTGGTGGTGCCGTGGGCCGTGTTGTTGTGTGCGCATGCGGACTCGCCGTGCGGCGGGGTGCGGGGATGCGACGCTGGCCTTACGTGAACGGTATTGCCGGGCCCCGGGTTTTACGCGTACGACGCTGGGCTGAATCTTTGGGAGCGCGCGTTCCCGTCCCGCTGCAAGCCCGCCCGCCGCACTCGTAACTTGGGGGAGGCGGTCTACGGGATTACAGACACAGACACATGTGTGTGTATGGGTGTGTGTGGTGCGCGCAAGGCAAAGAAGCTGGGCGGGCTTGGCTGGGCTCTCGGCGAGGGGTGGGCTGCTGGCTGCCTTTGCGAAACACGCCTGCGGCGCCAGAGATGGCGTGGATGGTGTCAACTGGTTATTACCTAAAGCCAGCGAGGCCAAATTACGCCAGGTGTCACGATTTGGGCAAGAGTGGAGGGCCCGCCCACTCTGTCATGAGAATCTGTGACTGTTGGAAAATGTATCCCCGCCCCCCTCCTTCGTCCCTCACCGAAGATGCATGTTTTCTTTTCCTTTCTCGTCACTGCCAATGCTGAGGCGATACGTTTCTGGTTGCCTGTGGGCTCAGCCTTCCCCCCAATAGGTATCCTGACGAATCGCGTGGCACAGACAAGGCTTGTTAAGAAACGCCCAGAATGGCACACAAAATGTCTGGCAACGTGCCCGCAACCTGGGGATGGTTGAGAGCCGTCGAAGGGTGCCTTGGCGAGTGCGGCGGAATGATGTGGGGAGAATTGTGCTTTGGGATCACGTCAGCGGTTGACCTCGTCTGTTCCGTGGAACAAACACCATTCCCCCTTTTTTTACGTCGTCTACCCCGGCACCCCAGGAAAATCTTCCGGTAGGCAAACCAATTAGACCCCTGGTTTGTTAAATCGTGGGGGGTGGACAGGCGAGCGGAAAGTCTGGGGTCACGGCGCCGGCGCGCCGCTTGGGACGCGAGATCGACAATAGCGCCGTTCCAAGACCCCCGAAACTGCCCTTTGGCGTCGCTGATTTGAGCTGATTTTCAGGCTGGTGATCATAAAAGACCAGGGTTCTCAGATATCAGCGCACTCACTTGTTCACTGATCCAGAGACCCCCAACCTTGGCGTGTCCGAACGAACTGATCAGCTGTCCTGAGCGGACTCGGATACTCGGAGCTCGGTCGGTGTCGGCGTCCCGGAAGAAAGTTTCCAGCACAACCAAACAAGAGCGGCAGGTAGCCGCCTCTCGCGCGGCGAAGGTCAAGGCGCCGGGACAACACGGCTTTTTCGCGCGCGCAGAATTGCTCATGGTGTCAGAGCCGTGGATAGGACGCACCATTCGATTTGTCCTGAGGCTGGGCAGACACGGCCCTCACCGCAACTTCGGGTGACGAAAATGATACAAACGCGGGCACGGCATCCTGGGCTCTGGTTGGACAAAAGAGGTGGGATGCCTTGGCTCATCGCGACGGTGATGCAATCGACGGGTTGGCATGTCATCGATCTCCTCGAGGAGTCCGGCGAGGGCTCGCGGCCAATGCGATGTCTCTCGGGTGCTGCTGATCTCTGAGAAGCCGTGATTCGGGTGGCCCGGCAGCTGCACATCCATCTCATGGGTGGCCTCCCCATTCCTCCCAGATAGATCGCATATACGAGGCGTTCGTAACACCCGGTTTGGCTTGCTGATTGGTTTCATCCCACCTTTTTGACCTCAAACGCGTCTCGGGAGCCCAGAGATGCTGCGTCTAGCAGGGCGGTCTAGGTGCTTCCGAAAGAGCTGGGCCCCAGACACAAGGCAACGTGTTTGACGGCCTGAACGGCATGGAGGATTCGACGGTTCCCCAGAAAATGCCCCTGTCTCTCGAGGACCCATGAATGGCGCAACCGATCCCCGCAATCGCTTATCCGAGCTACCAAGCTCTCGGAGGCCCGCTCACGCAGGACTGCGAGGTGGGAGGCTTTTGATGAGACGGAGATCTTCATGGCCGTCCCTCCCACCTTGATCATAACTTGCGCAGGTTGTTTGAAGTGTGGGGTAGTTAGATAACGCGCTCTTTCAAAGCGCGAGGAAGAAGACTCGAGACCGACCTGGTCAGTGCTGGTGCAACGCTGAGAACCTGGATAAGAACCGAGTGGTACTGCAAGCGAGGGCGGGCTCTTCTGATCGGCGGCGCGATTGTGCGCCCGAAGAACAATGTCTGAAAATGATCGGTGGGTATGCTCCGGGCTGCGGCGGACATGCTCAAAACATCAGTGCCACAAGAAACGATGACACCGAGGAGCTTGGTACGGACAAAGAGATACTTTCCCCTAGCGCTGCCCAGCATCCCGTCATTTCCCAGACTTGCAGATTATTGTTATCCGGGTGATTTTAAGGCTTTTCTTAGCTGTGATTGGGCGATGCTATTCTTGGGATTCTGGCCATAATCGGTGAGGGCGGGTGATAGGTGAAGGGAAGCAGCAGCGAGGCGATAAGCTGTGGTGCAGTGGTGACCTTGACGGCTGATTGCGCCATCAACAAATTCTGAAGGACTCTGGGGCTCGGTGCCCCGCGAGGCGCAGCTGCGGGGTCGGCACCCCCCACGCCCCGTGGGGAAGCTTAAAGCGAACCCTAGCAGCAACCGTCAGGGGTAGGTCATCCCCACAACATCAACATCCAAAACCAACAAGTTCGAGAATCTCGAGGCGAGTTTCGCAAAAGACCCGCCGGAAGGAAACCTCCCGAAAAACTACAGAGTGTGTCCAAGACCCTTCCACCAACCCCCCCCCCCCCCAGCATAATCGCAAGATATGGTCTTTGATAAGAACTGAAAGGCGCCGAACCTACTGTGTATGTACCTGTATTGGATGGTATGGATGTGATGTTGTTCCGAGTGGTTGCAAATGCGAACCCGGTGTTTCAAGCAAGGCAGGCCCGATCCTTCTATGCATGTCACGATTGGACGCTCGGTGGCTCGACCAAGGTTGTTGCTTCCTTGGTCCCCAGCGTACAAAGGCGCAACCTGGTCAGAATCGCATTCTTCGAAGTTCCATCGCTTTTCCGCCGTCTGCAGTGTTCTTGACACGGAAACATCGTCGTCGATGAGGATGACCCGTCAACCAAGTCTGCGCCCAGCGACTAGAGAACCCTAGAAGCCTGGGCATCTCGGTCATGGCCCGCGTGACCCATGGGGCGATTCTAAAAAGAGAACAGAGCCATAAAATCGACTGAGCGGAAGCCAATGCCTGCGCTGCCCACGTTTCCACGTTACCGACCTTACCAACAATCCACTCTCGCCCTGTGGGCTGCTTCTTGACGCTCCCCGGAAGACGGAACCGAGCACCGGCTTCCGGCTTCCGCGGCATCACCTCGCAGGAAGCGGCATCTCATCTCACGTCCCTGCACCATCGATGGCACTCTGTTCAACGCACTGGTCACCCTCCCAGGGCGCCCTCAGCCTTGCCGTTGCTAGGGCCGAGCACCACACCCTTCTCTTGGGCTCGTCCCGAGCCGAGCAAACTCATCGCTCTACTGTGATTGACACACCGGGAGGCCTGACTCATCGACATCGCTCACCGCATCATCAATGGCTCGACTCTCACTGAAGATAACGCCATCTCGGACTAAACGGAAAAGATGGTGTCCAAGCACTGTATTATCTCGGACCAAATAGATTGGACATTGCGTTCCTCCCCAGCTTGACCGCTCTTTGTGCTCGAATTCTTCTGACCTTTGCGGTTCCAGCAGTGGTCTACTTTGCTTACATCCAGGCAATGCCACTGAGTTCCCTTCAGTGCGCTGAAGCTTACCAAGGGAGAAATAACCCTGCCAGTGTCATCGAGCCGCCCAGCCAGCTATCTCGACATATGGGCCCAGGGTTGGGATATCGCGGCCGTCAAGGTTCGATGTTGATTGCTGATCGCGATTGCACCGGGAACCGCACTCCCTGATTTACACGCCTGCGGCCTAGATTAGCACTGCCGTCCCAGGAACAACGGTTCAGGCTATAATACGTGGCAGCTATCATGAGCAACGCCGAGAAACCGATTTAACAAATGTGTTCAAACATCACGGCATGCGGCTGTCTGGCCGCAAAGAAGCGCTTCATTCGCAATCAACATCATCACACTCCCTGAACAAGCCATCGTTCGAGTCTGGCAATTCCGGGAGCTGGGGCTGCTTGCATCTCTTGGATCCGGGATTTCACACTTTTTGGGCAACCACTGAACGCATGGAGTGCTTACCCAGCTCCCTAGTCTCTGGTCGTTTCACAGACAAGAGAAAATCATTCGAGAAGGGGGAGACGAAAACATGGGCATATTGTGCTCTCTGCAGTCCCAAACTTGGAATACCTGGTCGCCCCAGAACCGCCGGTCTCATTTCTCCGCGGACATCGCCGGCGGCATTATCTAGATACACGACAACCGTTCCGCTTTAAAAGGTTGGCGGGCAACGCTCGATCAAATCTTTTTTCGTTCCCGTCTTCACGCTTGCATTCATGGCGATTCGGTTGCCACTCGACACAGCTCTTCCCGCGGGCACAGTTTTACCATGATAGTCTCCGTTATCACAGACAATTGGACTGACGAGCGATCAGGGACAGGAAAAAAAGAGCTATGCCAAGAGCTCTCTAACCCGGCCTTTGCAAGCTGAATTGGCTGGACCTGCGGATAAAACGCAGCAACCGGAGAGCCGGGACGCACGCTATCGCTGATCGATAAATTAACTGCCTTCTGTTGCAATCCTTATCTGAGTCTCCGACCCAAACACGGTTGTATGTATTCATCCTCCATCTTTGTTTACCCACCCTTGTGACGTCAGCTCATAGTAGATGATTGGGGTTACCGTCGTCGGCCTATGTTTGGTTCTGGAACTTCCTCAAACGTGCAAGTGAAGAAAAATGGGGGAGGACAAACGCAGCCTCCGATTCAACAGATCTGGTTCTGTCGGGTCCTTTCCCGGTAAGTCCGAGCAGAGCGCCAGGGGTTCCTCCGCGAGAATCCCCCGTCAGAAGGCTCGTCAACTCGCGGAGCAGCGCAAGCTCAAGCCCCATCCTTCACTCTTCCACCTGCCACTCGGAGAAATCTGCAGAAGCGACGCAATGCGGATGTGCCTAGCTCTTCTTGGACTTTTCTCCGCAAGGCAAGATATTTCCCCTGCTTGGCGGCCATTCGCTTCTGGTGGTCGAGAGCTCTCGTCCAGGGGAAAGCAAGGGGGTAGGGCTATCGGGCCCGACGGAGATGTCAGTTTATCGACAAGCTCTGTTCGCCGTGTTATTGTTAAGGCCGCTGCCTGCTCCGTTGGTCCCTCTCCCGCGGGTCAATCTACAATGCATGTTTGCAATATGATCTTGCAGAAAGTGGCTGCTGGTCCGTCCCAAAAAGGTGTCGGGAGAGATAGTGTGGAATAACTGAGCCTTTTCTCACACCATATCGTCCACTCCAGATCGGCTACCGAGCCTATGATAGCCCCGGTGGCGATGCCGGCGTCGAGCCTAAACAAGTGTTCGGTCTTTTTCTGCCGCGGAGCCCCCGGCATATTCAGCTGCCGTCGTGTCATTCGGTCCTCTATAACATGCGTCCCCAAGCGCGAGGGAGCAAGGGTGGTCGGTGGCGGAGGGGTTGTCAATCTGAACAACTTCCAACAAACGCCCAAGGCCACGGTTTCGTATGGCCGCCAAGGCCGCGGATTGGTCTCTGGTACCGCGTCCCTATCCCTCCTCGTCTCAAGCCCATATCCGCCCGCATAGGCGAGACGCGGCTACGGTTCCCTTTTAGACCAGCTGCATACACCGGTGAGCGGCTCCAATTCGAAAGACGCGGACCAGCCCGTCCCTTTTACACACTCGGCCGCCATCCTGGTCCTAGTCGATATGTTCAGCTTGTTTCTCTCACGATATGGCGTTTTCCTTTTTAGCCCTCGTGGGCCGGGGGGCGGGGATATACAGGCGCAATCATGATATCCAAATAATGGTGGATATCGGTACATATGCCGTGGAAGGTTGGGGACGAGACCGGGGGGTGATGGCTGGCTTAGAATGAGCCCCCCGCCCAGCCCTGGGATCTCGGGCCGAAAGCGTTTTTGTCTCTCGCAGCTTTTGCTTGGCTCCGTTGGCCGACTACATCAAAATGTGGTTGCACGGGAGGATTGATTCGATCTGATTTCGTCGAGAACAGTGCACAACTGCGCGGGAAAGGGAAGGATGCCGACCAGCGGGAGGTGTGTCTGCTTTGAGTGCTGACGGAGGGTGGGAGTGTCCGTCCCGACGCGTCGCTTCCGCCCCGTGCCTTGCCTTCTCACCACCATCACGACGACTACTACCACCACCACCACCACCACCACCACCACCACCACCACCACCACCACCACCAATACAGCCCACCGCCTGCCGTTTTTGAGGGTCCATACTCACATCGGCTCTTGGCCACCGTCGGGGGGACGGGGGACGGTGATGGTGGTGTCGGAAGCGGGCTGGCCTTCGGGGTGGGCTCGCCTCCGGGCTGGAGTTGACAGATCTGGTTCGTTTGTTACGATGCCGGCATCATCCCGCCCCGTCTCTAGATAACGATGCCCCGTAGCTACTACCACATACCATCCGAGCTATCTCTGGCGCCTAGCCTACCTCCCTGTCTCCCCCTTGAGCTTTCGGCACGGGATATATCCTTGGCCGGCCACCACGGTCTGGGCTTTCCACACCGAGAGCGGCTCATTCTGCAAGATGTTTATGCGTGCATTTCGTGCAGAGAGGCGGGAGGCGACACTTTGGCCGTTGAGTGCCTTTGACAGGGGCTGGCTTTCCGATCTGGCTGGCTGCAGGATCGATATAACCCTTCAGCTGGCCAGGGGGTGTAGATTCGATGGGGTTCTCGAAACGCTGTCTTTGTTGTCTAGTTCGTTTTCTTGCGCGAGGAAGAGAGAGGGGAAGCTCCCGTCCCCCTCTTCTGTATCACCACCACTTCCCCCCCTCGCCTAGCTTCGCCTGCTGTTGTGCGTCTTGGGAACTGGGTTTTGGGATGTGAATTTTCCCACTCGTCTGTCGTTCTTCCACTCAGAGGTGTTTATCTCGTCTGATATAGATGGGATCTGCGGTTGAATCGGGGCAACACACAGACATACGTATGAAGGACCACAACCCGGGACGGAACGGAGACTCTATCGAATCTGGCCGATGAGTGGTCCCGGGATTTGGAATCTCGCCTCGAGGGCGGATTCTGGGCTTCGATACCCTCGTTTCGAAGTGACTTCGAGGACAAGTCACGATTTGGAGAGGGAACTCGAGCGTTGTCACCCGTACAGCCGATACTTACGATACATTCGAGAAGCTTCGGCTTGTTACGGTTCGATCATGCTAGGGAAACACCCCTCGTCTAACTACAGAGCCTAGCCGGAGAGCCCATTACGTTCATGTTGCTTAAAGAGGAACAATAGCAGGGTAACGACTGCCAACCGGCGCCACAAAACAACTCTCATATGTTTTTTGCCTCACGGTGCTTAGAAAAAAGAGGACAATGGCTCTGCAGCTCAAATGAAGGGGCTGGTCATAACAGGCTAGGCAAGCAAGTGAGCATCGGGCCAAGTTGTATGCCTCCTCGAGGAACATCACTACAGGACGCAGCTTTGTGAGCGGTGTGTATGTTACGCTGGGACTAACTCTTGAATATGCCATGGGATATCCTAGAACAAACGAATGTCACAACTTCAACTTCTCGACTCCCCAATCTATCCTAATGACAGATGATGTCCCTCCCACAAGTGTACCACTCCTACAATCAAGTCTCGCCCAAGGGCCGTGTATCTTTGGGCGGCTCAATGTTCACCCACACTGGGCTGTTCATCGCCACATCCCCCCCAAGCACAACCACCTAAGCCTCATACCGCGGCGGATCCGCCGCAGCGGGGTCCGCACAATCTTCAGAAGCCGTCGCCGTAGCCTTCAGAAACACGAGCACCTCGAATACGGCGCCGCAGACCGCCAGGCCGTTCTTCTTCCAGTCGCGGTCGGACCACAGGCCGTTGAGCATGTTGTCGGAGACGACGGCGACGAGGAAGCGCACGTGGTGGTCCTCGGCCGTCCACGCGTCCTTGTCCGGGTTGTGCATCAGGTACTGCGCACCGCGCGCGTGGATGGCGTCGCGGGCCTTTTGCACCGCCGCGGTCTTGTCGGGCTCCGGGGCCAGCGGGTGGGCGGCGTGGAAGTCCCGCACGAACTCGTTCCAGGAGCCGCGGACATAGACGCCGTTGAGCCAGCTGGGGGGCGGTTGTTGGTTAGGTTCTTTTTCTTTTGTGCTTTGTTGTATGTTGCAACACCTTGTAGGGAGCGCACTTACTCGTGGAACTGGCGGATATCCTGGAAGGGAAGCAGTTCGAGAAGTAGACGCTCATGCTGCGAGGCTAGGCGAACAGTGCCACTGGCACTCGGAGGAGGCTGTTGGCCCATCGTCAGCGGCAGGGAATATACGTCGTCGTTGTCGTCGTCTCTGAAGGTAAAGAGTAGTGGTTGGGCGCTTCGTTTGGAGGCCGACTCCGGTCTCGAATCAGCACAGCCCATCTAATAGATCAACAAGTAATTTCTTGAACCGTCAGTTGGTGGTAAAGGATGTGTGCACGACGAGCTGTTGAGTGATTGGAAGATGAGATGACCGTGTGCTTTTATGAAGGACTCAAATGGATAATCATCGTCTTCATGGTATGTCAAGAAGCAAAGCTAGGTACTTACTTAAAACCTCATCCCTCTCTCCCCGCATTGGATGCCTCAAATGCTCCTTCTTGGGGAAGGGAGGGCTGATTTCTTACACAGCCCCATTGGTAAACGTCACCTCGGAAGCCCCGACAGCCAAGTGCTTTTGAGTGTAGTTATGTACATACAGACTTGGCTCCCTTTCTAGATTTGAACTAATCCCAATACTTTTGTCTGAGTGTGTTCTGACATGTTTCTCGGTTCAGGTTTCCCCTCGGGTCTTTTCGCTCAGGTTTCTGGCCTGGTGATGTGAAAGGATCAATGATAATAATCGCGAATAATGCATCAACACACACACTGTGCTACGGCCAAAAATGCCTTCGTAAGCTGGTTAGATAGGACTGTGGTGAGGCCTTTCGCACAGTGCTTGTGGTGGGGCATTTCTCCAGACGCCACAACCTGACTTCCCATTCGCCAATCTCGGGCCATGTCCAGAGCTCACACATTCTGCGCTCGGTCATTCACAACAGGCCGTGAGGTCACAGATATATCGTCAATTGATTCACTGCTACCCCTTTTCTGGCCGCTTGGCCTTCATTTCCAACGCGTAGGAGCGGCCTTCGCAACTATTCCCTTCACTTTACCGTGACCCAACGCAAGGGCTGTGTCCCGGGCATGAGCCTTCGTCGACGACGCTGAACATCATCCAAAACTTGTCTGCTGCCATCATTATCCCTCCGTTCATCCATCTAAAAAAAATTGGTATGCTTGTCATGTTATTCTCTCATGTGATTTGATGAGCAGTTCCAATAGGGTGAGCTATCGGGATGGAAATGATGCTCCGAGTTTGCAAACCCAACATTCTTCCATCTCCTGACTTCCACTCAATTAAGCTGGATTATGTTTACACTTCCTGGTATTCTTGAGCTAACACTACCCCAGCCAACATGTCCGATGAGGCGGTACCTCCAGCAAACGGCGTAATTGACGCTGGCAGCGCTAGCAATGCAAGCAATGCTGGCGTTGCTGTAGAAGAAACCGCGACCCCTGTGGAGCCTCAACCCTTCTCTTGGCTGTAAGTCACCAAAGCACCATGTCCGGATCAAAAGCTCACAACAATCCAGCCAGCCACACCCACTTTTCGTTATTGCTCTGATCGGCCCAGAGGAGACACCTTTCGGTATTCAAAAGGATTTTTTGTGTTCCAAGTCCACCTTTTACAAGAAATATTTCGACGAGACCCCCGACGGCCTCGAGAACCTCGTCAGGTTGCCTGATACTCCCGTCGAAGTCTTTGCCTACGCCCAAAATTTCCTCTACACTGGACAGGTCTTCCCTAGTCTCGACAACCTACCAACCTACGAGGTGCTCATCGGCGTCTGGAAGCTGGGGAACGAGCTGGGCATCGAAGGGCTCTGCGATGCCACACTCGACGCCATGACCGAGTGCCGTCGTGTGACGGAGCACATCCCCGCCACTCCACTCCTGGTACAGGTTTGGAAGGACACCCCCGAGGGATCCTCGATCCGCAAACTCCTCCTCTCGTGGGCCGCCGAGTATATGAGATCCAGTGAGTCCCGTGCCGAGTTCGCCCGGTCCCTCCCTCAGGAGGTGTTGAGCGAGCTGGTGGTGGCCATGAGCTCCTTGGACTTGCCGCCGATTCCAATTGACGCGATTGCGGCTTCTGGTGCCCAGCGAAGTTCGGCACCGCATGAGCTGAACGAGGCCGCCGAAGGGCGGCCGTCGAAGAAGCGCCGTGCGTCGGATGCCGGACTTAACGGAACCTCCACGGTCACCGCTGCCCAAGCTACTGTCCGAAAGCCGGGACCGAGGCCGTTGTTACCGGCAATCAAACCGGGGCCAAAACCGGGATCCAAACGCAGAGCTAGCGGAGCTGTCAACGGAGCCCAACCGTTTTCCGCCAACCAAAAGCTCAATTTTTGCGCCGACCTCCTCTCGCGGATGCTTTCCGGGCCAGGTGATCCTTTCCCTCTTTCGTATTTTCCTCCCACGCATCTCTTTAATCTGTAGGAAGAAACAAAGCTGACAAGCCCACCCCTACCAGGCTTCTGGACGCGCGTAGTAGGCCCCTTCAAAGACCCCGTCGACCCGGAGCGCGATGGCGTGCCTGACTACTTGACGGTAGTCAAGAACCCGATGGACCTGATGACGATGAAGGCCAAGATGGATGGGCGGCAGTATGCCGATGAGACCGAGTTCCTCGCCGACATGAACCAGATCTTCACCAATTGTTACACGTACTGGCGCGAGCAGGACCCAATGTGGGCAGCGTGCGAGAAGCTGCAGAAATCGTTTGAGGATAAGTTCGGGCAGATGAACAAGTGGATCGCCAAGATGGAGGGCGACGAGGGGAACTAGAGGAGTGGTCTGTTTTGGTGTTGTTAAAAAAGGAAGGGGGGGGGGGGGGCGAGGGGTCGTTTGAGCGAGTTTGCTAATCTTCTTTTTCTCTTCTGCACACTATAGGCTATAGGGGGTCTGGCTGTCTGGTTTGGTTCTTGTCGGCCTTCCGAGAGGGTCCCGCACCGCCCAGTCACCCCAGGACGGGGTCCGAGATTCAGATTGTAGCATCATTCTTTTGTACATTAGCTTTTCGTTGGTGTGGTAATACCCCTCGGGGCCCTTGCGTTTGACATATCGTCAATCTCAACGTACAAAGAACGCTTTCCGGCTTGCAGCTCATAGTGTACATCGTCTGGTAATCACAGACGGGCCCGATACGGTATCAAGCCCACTTAACACCGAACATCTTGAACCCCTTGCTCTCTCCATCCTTCGCACGCGAAGTGTCGGCATTCTCGAGGTATATCCTTTGATGACCCCGGATGTCTAGGAAAAAGTACTTGTACTCGTATTCGCCCTGGCCAGCACGCTTGATGAGGTGCATGTTGACTCGGCCTGCGCCTTTCGGCCCTTGGACCTAATCCAGCTGTCAGTCGTCTCTCTCGGACAACTTGAAAACTACTAGGGGGTATCGCCTACATTGAACTGAATCATCAGATGCTCATTCCCCTGCCCATCTTTAGTGACAGTCGAGCTAAATAAACCCGCTCGTTAGCCCTCCACCCGCCAATTGATTGAGATTGACCGAGAAAGAACCTACGCGAGCGGCCTGGCCCGGCGCCACTTGTTGTGCGTCTCCTCGCCAAACGCCGTAATCTTCTTGCCGTCCCCTAGCAGCTCCAGACACCGCGGGTCTTTGCGGATGCGGTCGACCGCCCGGTTGAAGTACGTCGTCTTGCTGTCGGGCGAGAACACCTCCGAGTACAGCACGTAGCCCACGCCGCCCTGTGTGTCCCCATGTGTCAGCGTCAGCCCATCAATCGTTCAATCAACCACCGTCCACCCCCCAACCGAACACCACCCCATCCCCCAATCCACCCACCCAGTCCCGCCCCCACCTCCCAGAAAGAGAGAAGAAAAAAAAAAGAGCCCAACCAACGTACCGTCAACACCACCCCCACAACCACCATCCCAAAATTAAACGTCTGCTGCGCCGCCCGTCCCGTCTTCTCCCCGACCGACAGCTCGGCCCACGGCACGTTGCCGTTGTCGTTGAAGGGCGTCACGGCGCGGCGGCGCGGGGGTTCGGGCGCTGCCGATCCGGGGCGCGTGGCATATCGGCGGTGGCCGGCGGCGTGGGCGGACGGTTGGTGGGGGACTCGTCGGAGGGGTTGTTGGAGGGGGAGGTAGGTGGTGTTGGTTGTTGCGTGGTTGGTGTGGGTGGTGTGGGGAGGTCGGAGCCGTAGACCCGAGATCGTGACTCGATTCATCTTGGTGGCTTGGTGGTGCCCATCGCTGGCGGCTTCTGGTAAGCCGGCGTTTGTTGGGAAGAGGGTGGTTTATTTGTCTTGTTTGTTTGTGGCGGGCTGTTGAGAAGGAAGGAGAGCTTCGGCGGAGCTTGGCTACAATCCAATGCACGCGACCGAGGGGTGCCGGCCGGCAATTTCTCGGGTGGGGAGTTTGAGTTCGGGTTTTGGATTTGGCGTGGGGCAACAAGGCTCAGAGGCCAGCAGGCTAGACTGGATCGGGATTGGTGTCGCATTTTGATGCCACAGGGATGGGTTCCTGGGCATCCAAAATGTGGCACCTTCTCCTGAAACGGCCGAGTTCACGATCGCAACTTCACCTCTCGCAACACTCTCTCCCTGCCCACTGACCGCCACGGCTCATCCGCACCCGGCCTTCTTCAGGAACGGATAAACGCCGCCAAGATGAGCGGCCTTGCATCCAAGCAGCAGTCGCTCAAGATCTTTGAGAAGTTGAAGTCTAAGTCAGCGAACAAGGTAAGAGAAACAACAACCCCCCTTTCCCTCCCGGTACCCCATGTAGCTGCGAGTACGAGAGCACAATATTAACAGATGTTGGCTAGGTCTGCTTTGACTGCGGCCAGAAAAACCCGACCTGGACCTCGGTTCCCCTGGGCATCTACCTGTGCCTCGATTGCTCCGCCAACCATCGCAACCTCGGCGTCCACATCTCCTTTGTTCGCTCTACCAACCTCGATCGTACGTCCCTCCCATTCTGCGCGGACCACACATGGGGGTCGCGAGCTAACACTCAGCAGAATGGCAATGGGACCAGCTGCGTGTTATGAAGGTCGGCGGCAATGAGTCGGCCACCAAGTTCTTCCAGTCCAACGGCGGCTCGGCCGCGCTGAACAGCAAGGACCCCAAGACAAAGTACACGTCAGCCGCGGCGACCAAGTACAAGGAGGAGCTTAAGAAGAGGGCCGCCAGGGATGCCAAAGAGTATGCGCATCATTTGCTTTGCTGCCACTGCCATCCCACACCCGCTGACAACGGCAAATTACAGATACCCCGAGGAGGTGGTCATCACCGACAACGTCGAGGGTACCGAGGGTGGAGACACCCCTGTGGAAGATGAAGACGACTTTTTCTCCTCGTGGAGCAGGCCCGCGGTTAAGAAGCTGAGCCCGCCCATCTCGCGCACCGGCACACCCCCGGTCGTCGGGCGCACCCCATCCCCCTTCCTGAACACGCAGAACGGCAAGGACACGGCGCGCTCCCCGTCACCGCTTGCCAAGGGTGCCGAGTCCGAGGCGAAGCCCGCTTCCAGCCGCATTACCACGTCGGCCGCGATTAGGTCGAGCGCGACAGGCCCGCGCAAGGCCAACATCCTCGGTGCCAAGAAGGTAACCTCGAAGCTCGGCGCTAAGAAGCTCGGCGGCGACGTCATGATCGACTTCGACGAAGCCGAGAAGAAGGCCAAGGAAGAGGCCGAGCGCATCGAGAAGCTCGGGTACGACCCCGACGCCGACGAGGAGACAACTACTACGTCCAAGGCGGCCGGCAAGTCTGAGTCGGCCATCGTCTCGCCCACCCCCGTCAGCCCCGCGCGCGGCGGCTACTCACACTCACGGGAGAAGTCAGCTAGCGAGGTCGAGCGCCTCGGTATGGGCATGAAACGGCTAGGGTTCGGGCAGGTCGGCGGAAAGCCAGCTGGTGCCGCCGCCGCGAAGAAGGGCGCTGCTGCTGGTGGATTTGGCTCAGTCGGCCCTATCAAGGCCTCTCCTGACGGTAAGCCTCCCTCCCCCATGCCTCAAAACACACACCTTCACCTTACCCCTTTACTAACAACTCCCAACAGACGACGGCGAAAACTACGCGCGCAAGAAGTTCGGCACGCAAAAGGCCATCTCGTCGGACGAGTTCTTCGGCAAGGGCATGTTCGAGTCGGGCGCCCAGGCCGAAGCCAAGTCGCGCCTGCAGGGGTTCGAGGGCGCCCAGGCCATCTCCAGCAACGCCTACTTTGGCCGCAACGAGGACGACGAGCGCGGAATGGGCGGCATGGGCGGTGGCGGCGGCGGCGAAGACTACGGCGACCTCGAGACGGCCGCCAAGGACTTTGTTCGCCGCTTTGGCATCACTGCTGCTGATGACTTGGAGAACTTGTCCCAGCTGGTGGGCGAGGGTGCGGGAAGGCTGCAGGGTGCGATCAGGGCTTATTTGGGGAGTTAGAGAGAGAAGGGGTCGTGGATGTGTGGCGGCTGGCTGGCTGGCTGGTCGGATGGGATGGGATGGGGTGGGATGGGAGTCGATGGGCTTTTATGGTGAACATGACGGGTGGCAAGCAAGCAATCAAGCGAGCGTGAATGTTAGGTTAATGAGATTGTTTTGGAGTCGAGTTTGGCGATGGGTGGGGTCGAGTGGTCATTTAGAGAAAACAGATTTGTTTGGTTCATGGCTTCCTCAACTCCTGTGTGTGCCTTGGTGTTGGCAGAATTTATAATGGTAAGGAAGAAGAGCCGGGGTGGTTGAGTCGGATTGTTGTTCTCTATCCGCGCTCTCTTATTCTTGTTTATCATCTCCCTTCTCTCGCGCTTTCTAGAATGATGATGATAGATTACTCGGTGTGGCGTGATAACAAGCTTGTCGGGAAGAGGGAAACATAGGACGGAAGCGTCTGCTCTCTCGCAATAACAAAAGAATGACGGGGAGTAAATGACAAAAAGCTCACCAGCTACCTCGGTAGCTGGCTACGAAAACCCTCGAGGGGATTTTACTATAGCGTTCCTTATATGGTTAGCAACACACCCTCTCTTTACATGTATGTCAATAGAGGGTGCATCGAGGGGTGTTGTATAAACAACGGCTCCGTGCCCCAGGCTGGTTCGAACCAGAGACCTTTCAATAGCGTGCTACTGAGAAAGAAACTGTGTAGGAATTCCAACCTGCTCGCGCAGTCACCGCTGGGCCATTACAGCTGCAGCGCCCCTGCCAAGTTCGATGGAAGGAAGGAACGCGGATCTATTACATATAGTCTCTGCGAGCTCCTGCTTGTTGCTCTCATCGGTGAGGCCATTCCAAATCCGCAACTCATGACCACCGTCTGGCCCTGGGTCTCCCTCCGTCGCAACCACCAGCGCCAACACTTGATTGAAATTCAGTGAGCCCGGTAATTATTTTGCTACGATATGGTTGTCGCAACTTTCCAAAACCCAACCCCGTTTCCTCCATTTCCAAAGTCCGCCTTTGGAATCCCGTTCCAAATAGGCAACGAGTCCATGAGCCCCCCCTTCTTCAATTACTCGGCCCATCCCAACTTACACAGTCTACCGAACACCACCACCACTTTCTTGACTTTCTCGGCATATAACCAAGCCTCACTAATTACAAACAGCATCACAATATCCCAGGGAGCCACCCCGCGCATGAATTCTTCCGGGGCTTGCATCGCGCATCGCTTGGCGTTGAGTGTTTGCCATGGCACCGGGCCGCGACTTTCGCACACCTGCAGCAGACGACATAGCTTGGATGTAGTAGGGTGTGTCTCTATGGATGTACATGTAACTTTTGCCGATGGACACCAAAGACCGGATCGCCTGGGGTAGTGATCTTCGTGGGCGGGAGAGACGGGTACATATTGAGGGTCCTGTATGTGGGAGGGTCCCGAGCTCAAGTCAAATCCACTTCCAGGTCAAACAAAGCCCGAGTCCGAACCTTTGGGCCGGGAAGCAAACAATCCAACCGCCGCTGGCCACCGGGCTGGCTGAGTGGGCGTCGCCGACCTCCGGGGACCGAAGCCACGCAGGTGATCAACTTCGGCGACCCGACGATCTAAAGCTTCCTAACTTTTTGTTTGCTTGTTCGCTCGGCCATAGGCAAACTTTGGTAAAAGAATTTAGCCACGCTTTTGACCTCGGCCATTGGAACGATACGTTGTCATCTAAAAAAAAAGATGCAAAAGGACAGGGACTCCGAAGTCTACGATGTCGGATTCCGTTTCTACAGTGTACCACTGCCATTTTACTTGAAGCTGTTCTGTTCCAATGTAAGCCAGTCTTTTCATTACGAGCCAAATTCTCACAAAGAAACAGATTGATCTTTAGCAACGGCTATTCTGGTGAATGAAAACTTTCACTTCAACTCAATAAGGGGTTAAGTAAACAATGCTTGTCACCGACCGAAACCACTCCACCCCGCTAAACAAATAAACAAGCAACCCCTTTCCCCTCAACAGAAACCAGGAAGAATACAAAAAATACATCCACGGACAGCAAAAGAAATAGCTCCGTGTGGGTGTAGTTTCACTCAAACCGTCACCATCTCCTCATCTTTACCACCATCACCTCCCTAAATCCCTGCCATGACCACTCACCATCACGCCATCTTATGCCATACACCTACCAACCACGGGTAGTGTCTTATTATTTTAACCTCCGCCTAGAATACATCCATCTATGCAAAATTCCACCTGATACCTTATCTTGCCTCCATCTCCATCCACTCCTCCCCCAGAGTGGAGGACCCGTAACGGACCCTACACACATCCACACATGCAGAATGCAGCAGCACAACGCAATGCCATGCAATGCAGCATCAAAACGCAACGCACACACAGTACAGTAAATAACCCCCCGCCAGGGCCCCCTAAGAATCGAACCCAGAACCCAACCCGCCCTCGCAACACTTACGCCAACAGGACCGACAAGGCCAGGTCCTCGCCATGATGACCATCTGGATCCCCCACCGCACCGCACCGCAACCCCGACCCAGCACAACTCCCACCACGCAATATAACCCGTCCCCCATAAAATAAGCTTCGGCCCTAGCATCACGCCGCGGCCGCCTCCCGGGCGTACCCCTTTTCCCGTCCCCTCCCTCTTACCCCCCCCCTGCCCCCTTACCCTCCTACCTACCCTCCCACCCCCAACCCCCCCCCCCGAAACAGACAGAGGCCAACGAATTCTCCAAGCCAGGTCTGACGGGGCAGAGGTGGATTTTTTACATCGCGCCACACGGGGGCGGGGGGGGATTCATGCAACACCGTAGATTGATGGATGGGACGGACGGGA